>NC_138768.1:301367644-301542644 GCF_965119305.1 Pelophylax lessonae
TGCAGTTCGGTGTGTGAATGCACATACAGACCTGTGGCTCAGGTGCCCCACTCGACAGGAGGGAGGAGCCAAGAGTGGTGAGGAACCCGAGAAGGGGAGGATGCTGACTGCTCGGTGCAAAACCACTGCACAGAGCAGGTGAGTATGAAAACCCACAAACATTTTACTATCGTTTAAGTACACAGACTTGGGTTAGCTAGAACCTAGCTGCATCTGTTCGTTTCTCCTTATGCTGCATACTCTTCTCAGAAGCTATTTGGCTGCAGGCATTCAGAGGCAGAAAAAACCCCCACTGAAAGTGCATTCATTAGCAGCGGCGATTTGGCAGAAAAAATGGCCAATGCATCTAGACATGCTTAAAGTGGAACTTTACCCATACCAACTTGATAAAAAAAAAAAAAGTTCTTTTAACAAGGAATGTTCATTCCACATTAATATTTAGGCTACCAGTTTGATGAACTGAAACACTCACTGGACGTGGAGCTCTATAGCTTGTAATAGGATATAGATCAGGTGGTGAATATGTGGCTGTTCATACCATGTGCAATCTGTGTACTTTTGTGTCTTATTTTTTGACTGTCTCATTGCTTTTTGGTTATTCTACTGTAATCAAAAGTGCATGTGGCGATATGCTCTGTATCTGTTGCCTTGAAAATCTGGTAATAAAAAAAAATGAATTATGCTACCAAATTTAGTGTGTGCTGTAAATTGCCTCCAGCATTGCTCTTGTTTCTTTTTGCAAGAGACATTTTGCTGAAGCCAAGAGCTCCTGCACAGCAGTAAATCCTAACTAAACCCATCGATTTAACAGTTTCAAAAAAGTTCTATTCCTGGAATGCTGGGATTGCGAACGGTTACATTTGATGGTGTCCTCAACCAAACTGTCAGACCATCAAATAACTGATTATGCGCAGCACCGTGGCAGTTGCAGATCAAACTGAAGAAGCAGTAAAGGATAGGAGTGTTTAATTCTGCTTTAAGGCTGTCAGCAGGTTGGCCTCTACAGACTTGGCCGTGCCTAAAAATGGAGAGTACCTGAGCATGTGCAGAGTTGGGTGACAGTGAATTACTGGATTTTACACAGTATACACTTAGTTTTAAATAGCTATACCTGCAAAAGTGGCCAGCCTGAAGTGATCTAGCAGGACTTAATTTTCTGACTTAAGTTACACTTTAATTGCTAGGCGCGCCAAGCGCTTGAGTGCTTATTCATTTCAGTGGCCAGAATCAATTAATGTTCAGGCCAATAAAATGAATGCACACTTGTAGTTGACATGTGTAAACATACCTCGACGCATTTGCAAAAATTAGATTTCTCTTCTGGCATTTAGAAGAGAGGGCAAATGCCCAGTGTACATGGGGCTTAACTGTAAAAGCACAATGACCGGAATTGGCTTCCTTCTCCACTTTCAGCTATTGTGGATTTTTTTTTTTCTGTCCAAGTAACAGTGTTGGATGCATATTTGACAGATGTCTGTCAGCAATGGTACAAATCTGAATGAGTAGCACAGCAATAAGCAAAGATGGGTGTAAAAAAAATATGATCTTCGATTGTGATCATACTGTTGTTGCTGCCAAATTCAATAGATGTAGACGTGGCTAAAGCAGAACTCCCATTTTTTTTGTTTTCAGTGAGCACAATGGCATTCTCTGGATAGGGTGGGGATTGTGATGTAACTGTCCTGCCTCACCACCTTATCCAGTCATAGAATGTTTTGTGTTTCTTAAAAATAAAAAGTTTTCTGTGAAAGGCAGCAGTGCAAAAGGGAAGCCACTTGGCACAAGACCCAGAAGCCAAATACTGTGGTCATTAGCAGCTTCAAAAACGATTGCTCAAGTATGATATATGCATGCTTACATTAGTCTGTAGTTTTTAGTCCCGGTTCACACTTGTGCGATGTGGGAAGGCTGCAAATTCGCAGCCTGTTCCCGCTTCGCAAACGCTCCCCTGGCAGTTCACACTGCCATATGCGATACGCAGGGGGTGTCAATAAAATGTTAACGACACCCCCAGTTTGATCACATATCGCAGTGCTATCTGACAGTTCGCACAGGATCGGATCGCTCAAGTGTGAACCACTGTTCGATCTGATCCTGATGCGGCTGGAAAAAAGGGTCATGTGCGTGTTTGGTGCGAATTCAGGCATACAAAGTGTATGGCTGAATTACATGCGATCGGCGCACTCGCACAAATGTGAACTGGCCCTTATAGTGTAAAAATCACACTTGGATTGCAGCTTTAAAACTATGCAAAATATCAAGTGGAGAATCGGGAAATGATTCTTTTAGCACCTTATATTCCAATGCACTGATGGTACTTATCTTTAAGGGTTCATTTACATCAGCCGCTGCATTGCAACAAAGCGGCTGGTGTGCTGCAGGGCCAAAATTAGCGTGGTGATGATGCATTGAGCTTGGCGATCACGCCCCCACCCCAATGACCTTTGGGGTGTCACACATCCATCTCATTGCCAGCGGCATGGAGCGAGGCAGTGGATTACATCACATTGCACTGAAAAGTACTGCACGACGTACCTTTTTTTTGAACACGCCACTGTAATGCAGTAGTGTGTACTGGGCACATATTAGGCAAGACATTTTTCTATGTTCATGCGGTGGGACTGCGCTGGAATAGCCACCCATTGCAGTCTCTACCGCATGTGGTATGAACATACCCTATGGGGTAGATTTACTTAAACTGGAGAGTGCAATATCTGGTGCAGTTGTGCATGGTAGCCAATCAGCTAAGTTCAACTTGTTGAATTAGTGTTACTAAACTCAGAACCCTGCATTCACTATATTTGGTCTCTAACAGTACACAGAACATGGAAATGCAATCGTTTAGTAAATATAAACTTCTATATACCCTTTCTCATCAGCATTGTAGAGCAGTCTTGTGACCTCTATCAGTGTCTGGTTAAAGCTTGTTGGAGTTTTCATTCTACTCTGACTGTCCTATGAGGCTGGAGGACCCCTGACCCTCTGTCTGGACAGTGCGGATTGGCCTTGTGCTGATCATATGTCCTCCCAAGAAAAATAAAAACAACCTCTATGCACATGCTCAGTTTGGTGTGTATTAGTAGAGTGCCCCCCAAGGCTCTGTATGATCAGCAGATGAATTGGCAACAGTGGAAGAAGGGAGAGGATCAGAGAAGACAGGATCAAACACATTTTTACACAATGTGGAGGATTAACCCCTTAGGTTCCACAGTGAGTCTAATCATGCTTTACTGCATAAACGCGTTGATTATACTGTTGTAAGTTAAAGTTTAAGCTTTAGCAAAACCTGGAATGCAGACAGGAACCCGGTATATACAAAAAAGAGGGACAGATCTAATGCTCTGTTTTAAAAGGCTGACTAAGTCTGACGTAACGCGTACGGGGGAGGAGCCTGATCGGATCACATTGTCTTCCTGGAAGTGCTGAGATTGCTGTGTTTTGCTACAGAAAGCCCGCACTGCTTATGTGCATTTAAATGTAAGTGCAATATCCTATATTTACAAGGGAATAAATAGCCTTTTAAAACTGAGAGCATTAGATCTGTCCCTCTTTTTTGTATATACCGGGTTCCTGTCTGCATGGAGTGTTAGCTGGAGGCGGTGGAAGAAGGGACACCAGGCTGGTATCCTTGCATCCCTAAATGTGTTTGGCTCTCTGGAGCCTAGTCCTAAGGTGAGCTGCTAACCTACACTTATCACTGGGAGCACTGGAGTGGAGCATGCAACACTTTTTTTGTGTGAACACAGATGAAGATTGATTGATTTTAGTTCAATTTTGTTCACTCTTTATTTGGACTATTAATTTCACCATTATCACATTATCACTTTAATCATTATTTATGATTTGTCATTGAGTTGATATTGGATTGACAGTGATTTAGACACCTGGCGCAGCAATATTGTTTGTTAATTAGTAACTGGTGTTTTGTGTTTAGCACTGATTGTTTGCAGCCTAGTGTATACCATTTATATATGGTTTTGGATTTTTTTGTGTTATATGGTTTGCGCTGATTATCATTTTTCTATCTGATGCAGTCGTCCTCAGCCTGGCTTCTGAAATTCTGCATGCAGGCCTTGCTGTGACCTTTTGGGTACTGCATTGTACATTTGGCAATTTCCAGACTCTGTTCTGGTAAGTTATCTACAGGGCACCTGCCAGGTCCAGAGCCACTGGCATTTTCTCAGCTATGCCCTGCTTCTTAAGACTCGGAGTGATTTGTTAAAGCGGAGTTCCACCCGAAATTTATACTTACCTCCATCTTCTCGCTCCCGGTCACCTAGGGCTGGGCGATTTTGCCTAAAAAAAAAATCTTCGATTTTTAAAGAAAAATTCGAGTTTCGATTCGATTTTCGATTTTTTTTTGCAATGCACTTAAAAAATGACTGCAGAGTCTGGAGGGAGGACTGAGGAGAAGGAGAAGCGCTGTATATGTGTGTCTGACTCTGACGGACCACCGCGCTGTGATAGGTACAGTCTCCCCGGCCTGGATGTGACGTCAGCTGCGGGGCAGGCGGTGCGTCTGTACAGGCTGGGGCTGCGGCGCGCTGCAATAGGTACAGTCTCCCCGGCCTGGATGTGACATCAGCTGCGGGGCGGGCGGTGCGTTTGTACAGGCCGGTGTTGTAAAATTTTGTCGGACCCGTGAAAAAAAAAATCGGACCTCGTCACTTCCGGTGACAGAGCATCACAAAACAGCTGATAGGAGTCGTCCGTGCGCATGCGCAGAAGACATTTTTCGAGGTTTGGAAAAATTATAACAGAGAGCGGACAGCTGATTGAGAGGAGGCGGGGCTGAGGTGCGACGGAGGATGGAGGACACCGCCGCGTCATCGAGACATTAGGGAGGGAGGCACATATGCAGAGCTGGCGGAGGAGGCGGGATGGAGGAGCGGCCGTGTAATAAATGCAGGGCTTAAGCGACTCCTTCTGTTTTATTATCTTTAGTAATTATCGTATTATTTATCCTTAGGATTTCATTACATTTACTATTTATATAATACAAAATAAGAAATAGTAAATGTAATGAAATCCTAAGGATAAATAATACGATAATTGCTAAAGATAATAAAACAAGGAGTCGCTAAAGTCCTGCATTTATTACACGGCCGCACCTCCGTCCCGCCTCCTCCACCAGCTCTGCATATGTGTCCTCCGTCCTCCGTCGCACCTCAGCCCCGCCTCCTCTCTTTCAGCTGCCCGCTATGTGTTCCAAGTTTACCAAACCAAGATAATGTCTTGTGCGCATGCGCACTTGAGACTCCCATCACCGGAAGTGACGAGTCCTGTAATTGTGGTTTAGAGAATTCCCTGACCAAGACCATTGGCCCACTACAGGAGACAGTTTCCTGGCAGGCTCGCTCAGGTGGGTTTGGACAAGGACCCTTAATACGTCCAAGCTAATCAGAAAGAGAAGATGTACACAAGCAGATATTGTATATGAATACTTGTCATTTTTTTTTTTTAATCCCCACAGGCAATGAAAACTAAAGGAATCCTGGGCACTCACTGCAAGCATTTGTTCGGTACGCTGAATTTTAGAACACCGGGGCTGCGGCGCGCTGTGATAGGTAAAGTCTCCCCGGCCTGGATGTGACGTCAGCTGCCGGGAGAGGAAGCGGGCGGTGCGTCTGTACAGGCCAGGGGCTGTGATAGGATAGGAACCTATCCTATCACAGCCCCTGACCTGTACAGAAGCACCGCCCGCTTCCTCTCCCGGCAGCTGACGTCACATCCAGGCCGGGGAGACTTTACCAACAGCGCGCCGCAGCCCCGGCCTGTACAGACGCACCGCCCGCCCGCCCCGCAGGTCCGTTACTGGCGAGTTCGGTGGCTGCACAAGGCAGGAAAAAGTATTGTAAAAAAAACTCGAGTTTAAAAAAAAAAAATCGTTTCAAACTAAAAAATCGATAAATCGATTAAATCGATTTATCGCCCAGCCCTACGGTCACCTGAAAAACAAATGGATAATCGCAATTTTTTTTTTTTTTTCACTTACCTTTTAGAGAAAATATACTCACCTTACTTCCTTCTTCCTCCCCTCGGCGGCCACGGCGATTCGTCACTTCCTGACTTTTGCAATGATTCCTGGGAGCTGAACGTCATCGCTCCCAGGAATCATTGCGCCTGCACCGGCCCCGACGTCAGTTCCGGGGCGCGCGCGTCATTCCCTTCTAAACAGCTTCTGGGCATGCCCAGAAGCTGTGGAGGGATGACGCGCGCGACCCGGAAGTGACGTCGAGGCCGGTGCAGTGCATCGTGGGACCGAAGGAGGAGGAAGAGGACCGAAGAGGACGCGGAAGAGGATCGTGCTGGCTTCAAGCTGCCCACACCTGAGATGGCAGCGCTGGAGAAGACAATTTCAAGGTAAGTATTTCTCCTGAAAGGTAAGTGCAACCCGGGACAGATCAGAGGCTAGCCATTGTGGAATGTGCTAGCCCTGACTGTCCCGGGGGTATTTTTGTAAAAAAATGTATAACCAGGGTGGAACTCCGCTTTAAGGTTGTAATTTTTGGTTAAAATAACAAACATGTTATGCTTGCCTGAACAGGGCGGCCCCAAGCGTCCTCTTCTGGAGTCCCCCACCAGCATCCCAGGCCCCTCCTCTTCTTTTCAATCTTACAGCTGAGCTGTGTGTGTCTATTGACAGTGTAGTTCAGCCCCACCCCCTTCTCCCTGCTCACAGGATTTGACTGACAGCAGCAAGAGCCAATGGCTCCAGCTGCTGCCAGAGTGCCTGAGAGAAGACCTGAAGCCGGGACAATGCTGGATCACTGACGGTCTCAGGAAAATGATTAGAGGGGAGGGAAATAGTGGGTCTTTTTTTTTTTTTTTTTTTACCCTAATGCATGGAATGCATTAAAGTAGAACTATAAGCAAACCTTTTTTTATTCTTTTTCATTTTGGATAGTGTAATTTATTGCCGTCTGTGCCCCATTGGGGAGATTTCCCTTTCTGTTCCATAGCCAAAATAGGAAGTGAAAGGAAATCCCTGCGAATCCCTTGGGGACCCTTGTCCTCAATCTCCCAATGTCCACATTGGAAGATTTTGCCTCTTTTCTGGGGACAACCCAAAATTTGGGTATTTTATACTTTAATTGGAGCAAATGGAGACGGTGAATCTCCTTAACGGGGGAACACCGCAAAATGGACAGGAGTTCTAATCCCTCTCAACTCTATCCAAAATGACAGAAAAGGTTTTACCTTTAGTTATACGTTCAGGTAAAAACCTAACACTCTCTTTAGAACCACTTTAATGAGTGGCCTGATGGTGAAGAGCACTAGAAGCTACCTCATTTGCACTGGTCAGTGGGTGCCTTATTTCCCATTTCCAGCAGGTTTTGCCATGGAAGGGGTTAATCCCAAAGGACTGAGTGCTGACGTCTGTGCAAAATATTGCACAAGCAGCACCCTCTTTGCCGCCATCCAAAGGCAAAAATGCATCTCCTCACTGTTAACATCTAATCATTTAAAATGTAGCTTTTATTAAAAAATGTGTGCTTGTCATGAGGTTCCTTTTTTCAGTCACTTATGCGGTGAGAACACTTTGTCCCTATGCCCTTAGTGCGGTCAACCTTTTCACATGGACTTTTAGTGGAGACTGGAATGCAGCCTTGCAGATTTTGTGTGCATGCAGGCTCCTCTGTCTCCTTCAGAAGCGCTCCCTGAGCAATGATATGCAGCCACCACTGGAAGTGGCTTCAAAGAGGCTGGAGGAGATTAGTAGTACCAAGATGCCAAAAAACTAAAAAAAAAAAAAAACTTTACTTTGCAAAAGAAATGGAAATTGGTAGTGCTTTAACATTACTTTTTTCCTATGCAGGAACTTAAGTTTTCATCTTAACCTGCCCTAACATTACATTGCTTGGAGCAGGCAGCAGCATTTTTGTTTGTTTATGGCAGAGAGCAAAGGAAAGCTGCATATGTATCACTGGGGTGGGGAAAGTCCACACACACACCCATCTGGGTTAAAGCAGGCTTGTGTATCTTAAAGTAAGACACACTATTGAAAATGCCGGCAGTACTTTGAAATGTTTTTTTTTTTTTTTTTTTTTTTTTTTTAAATGCGGTTTTACACTCCAGGGTTTGTTTTTTATTGATCAGAAAAGGTTTTCTAGTCGGTTTTTTTTTTTGGGGTTGAATTTTTCTTTTTTATAGAGTTAATTCAGTAGGTGATGTATTGGGATGAAGTTACTCTTGTGTTATTTTTATAGAGAGCAGGAAATTTGCTAACGCAGGAAAAGTATATATGGATTTGCGTGCACAGCAAACTCTTTGGAGAATGTGGCTTGCTATAACAGGAAAGCAGAATTGACTTTTGGGTCACTTCCTCATTTGCTCGTCATACTTGTAATGTATAAAATGCTTCACGTTTTTTGCACATTTAGCTTGTTTTTTTTTAATAGGAATAATTATTGGTTTGTCAGTTTTTGGATGGGGTTTGTGTGTGTAAAAACATTCCATTTCCTAATCATACTGCATCTGTTTATGGTAAAGGTATGCATTGAACACGTCCCTGCTGAATTACAGTTCTGCTGGCTTTCTGTAGACGTCATAGGTTTTCCTAGCTGCGTTAGTGCTCCTGGGTGCACGTCCACACCCATTCAGATTGGGTCCGCAGTATCAGTTGTGATAAACAATATATTTAATATAGAAATTAATGTGATTGATTTTACAAATTCCAATAGAAGCTTTGATTTATTTTGTGTAATTCATGATTTTTCAACCTGAAGTGCTGCATGATGTGTAACCTGAATTCATTGAACTAGTAGGAAACGTCCCTGGTTTCCCTTATCCAGAATAGGAGAGAAATGGTTAACTGAACACGCTGCTGTGTCTATGCCTACAAAGCACACACCCAGCTTTGTCATCACAGCACGGAGACCATGCAGCCAATGAGCTTTGCAGTGCAGGGAACAGGGATTGTACGCCTGTCAGGGTTCAAATCATCCATGGCCTTATATGGTAAAATTTACTGTCTGTGCTCGGGGAGTGCTGATGTGTGGACCTGAGGGGAGGGAGGGAGGCAATAGGAATACTTATAGACTTGATCCCTGAATGATTGCCTGCACAAGGATATGATCACTTCTTCCTGTATTTCTCCTGGCTGTTAGGGCATCAGAACGCTGAACATTAAACACAGATTGTGCATTATAGCTTTAGAAAGCTGCATTGCACAGGAAGAATGCAGGTTCTGCTTTAGTCTTGCTGAACCTTAAATATCGCGTTTAAGTAGAATTCTAATTCCATGGGTGTTGGCAAGTCTAAATTACCTTTTCCCTGATATTGCTTAGAATGCTGATTTTACTAGAACCTTGTTTTAAAGGCAATTGCATATTTATACCATTTTTTACTAGAACCTTGTTTTAAAGGCAATTGCATATCTATACCATTTTTTTTTTTTTTTAATTATTATTTAATTATTATACAGGATTTATATAGCGCCAACAGTTTGCGCAGCGCTTAACAAAATGAAGGCAGACATTACAGTTACACTACAATTTGGAACAAAACAAAAGGAATCAGAGGGCCCTGCTCGTTAGAGCTTACAATCTATTTAATAGGTATAGAATGTGAGCAAACAATACTATAATCCGGTTTTTATATATTTAGGTATATCCCCAGTTGCAAAATAGTTTGGACGCTGTGTAAAATTGACATAAGAACAGAATGCAATGATTTGCAACGCTCGTAATCCAATTTTTTTTTTTTTTCACTATAGAAAATTGGAAAAATCTCAAATGTGTAAACTGAGAAAATGTACCATTTAAGAAAAACAAAATAAGAATAATTTTAGACTGATGGCAGCAACATGTCAGTGTGTAGCATCTCATCTTTGAGACTGCATTCACACCTCGGCATTTTGAATCGCGAGCAGATTTGCAGCGATTTCAAAGCGTCAAGGTATGAATGACAAATCGCAGAAGGCTCATCTGAATGGCACCTAAAATCTCGGCGCGGCTATGCCACGCGATAAATCATGCTGCAGTCGCGGCAAACCGCATCGCATGAAGCCTGTCGCCCAAAAAAAGTTCAGGAGTTACTTTTGGGCGCCAAGACGGTTGCGTGATTTATTGTGGCAGAACTGCACCGCAATTTTAGGCACCATTCAAATGAATGGCATCTCTAATGTGCCTTCTGCAATTTGTCATTCACACCTGGGCGCTTTGAAATGGTGGGCATAATTGCAGCGAATCTGACCGCGATTCAAAACGCTGAGGTGTGAATTCGGCCTTAACACTCTGTAAATGTCCAGAAACTGAGGAGACCAGATGCTGGAGTTTTGGGAGAGGAATGTTGTCCCATACTTGCCTGAGCATATGCTGCTCTAAAACTTGGATATATCTTTCAGCATTGATGTCGCCTTTCCAGATGTGTAAGCTGCCCATTCCATACACACTCATGCACCCCCATACCATCAGAGATGCAGGCTTTTAAATTGAGTGCCGATAAGAAGCTTGAAAGTCCCTCTCCTTTCGTCCAGAGGACGTCGCACCATCAAATTTCGATCTGTCTGGCTACAGAACAGTTTTTTACACTTTGTAACAGACCATTTGGGAGAAGACAGCGGCATTTCTGGATCATGTTCAGATTTGGCTTCTTTGCCATGATCTTTTTACTTTGCTCCTTTTTTGGATGGCATGGCAAACTGTGTTCAAACAGTGAATTATTAATTTTTTAAGTATTCCTGAGTCCATGCAGTAATGTCCATCACCTAATCATGCCTGTTTTTAATGCAGTACCGCCCTAAGATCATGGTCATCCAAAATTGTGTTTTGACCTTGTCTCTTGCACACCGATTTCTCCAGATTCTCTGAATCTATTATTATTCTGTACAGTAGATGATATAAAAGTCTTTGCAATTTTATGTTGAGGAATATTCTGAGATTGTGTTTACATTTTTACATGCAGCTTTTCAAATTGGTGAACCTCTGCCCATTTTAATTTCTGGGACACTGATTTTCCAAGATGCTCTTTCTATACCCAATCATGTTACTGACCTGTTGCCAATTAACCAAATTAGTTTCAAAGTGTTCTTCCAGCTCTTCCTTGTTGGTACCACTTACCTTGCCAGCTTTTTGTTGCCCTGTCCCAACTTTTTTGAGATGTGTTTCTGCCTTCAATCTCAAAATGATCTTTTTTTTTTTTTTTTTTTTTTTTTCTTAAGATGGTGCATTGTCTCAGTTAAAACATTTTTTTTTTCTATTTTCTGTTGTAAATAAAATATGGGTTTATCAGATTTGCAATCATTTTTTATGTAGGTTTTACACAGCATCACCAACTTTTTTGGAATTGGGGTTGTATGTAATATTAAATAAAAAAAAAAAAAAAAAAAAAGGGGAAAAAGTATCTGCGGCAGTCTTGTGGATTATTCTCCTGACCCATTTAGCTCCAGAAATTAAATTTTTTTTCTTCCCCCCACAAAATATATGGAAATGTGCCAGGCTGAAACTTTAGTTTTATATAGTAATAGGCAGCCTCTGCACTCCAGCCATTGTGGAACCACAAGTCCCATAAGGCATTGCTAGACTGACAGCCATAGGCACGACTCCCAAAAACATTATTATACAGGATTTATATAGCGCCGACAGTTTGCGCTGCACTTTACAATATAAGGGAAGACAATACAGTTACAATACAATTCAATACAGGAGGATTTAGAGGGCCCTGCTTGTTAGAGCTTACATGATTGTGTTTAAAGTTTCACAAGGTTTCCAACTCCCTGGGATAGAAAAATATGTACTTTGACTGTGTGTGTGGATGTTCCTTAACTACCTTAGGCTTCTGCTGCAGGTCCTGCTCTGCTGTGTACCCCCTTCCTTTTACTCGTCTCTACACCCTCCCTTTCCTGGAAGGGGGAAAACTAAAATGGAGGTTAAGGTTACTGTGCACGAATACTCAAAATCTGGTAAAGCGATAGTAAACCGCCTGCAATTTTTTAACCTGCAAGGCAAAGTTAAAAATGTGCTAGTATGCATCGCATACCAGCACATTATGTGAATTTTTTTTCTTAGAACGAAGCCCTCAGCGGTAAGCTGTCACCGCTAACAGGGCTTCCATCGTCCGCCTGTCTTTCCAGGTTTGCAGACTCCATCTGTGTGAGTGGCCGGAGCAGTAATGACGTCCCTCCCGCAGTGAACACCACTCGGGCAGTTCCTTCAGAGTGCATATGCACAGAGGTCACCAGCCCAGCTGCATGTACAGCAAGTATCTCCTAAAACGGTGCACGTTTAGGAGATATTTACATTACCTTTGGGTAAGCCTTATTATAGGCTAACCTATAGGTAAATGTTGTGCAATAGGAGTTTAATCCCACTATAAGATTGTACTGCTGAACCTGAAAGCCAATATTTATTATATATATATATATATATATATATATATATATATATATATATATATATATATATATATATATATATATATATATATATATAAAAATTTTTTTTTTTTTTTTTTTTTTTTTTTTACGCCTGTACCAGTTTTATCTGCTATGATGCGATGTTAAGTATTCAAGGGAGGAAGAGCAAAAGGCCTGAATAGAGATTGATGTGTGGAGGGAACTGGAGGACAGGATGTGTGCAGTCACCAGACAATGGTTTTATGTATAATAAATGCCATTCACATCCTGACCTACAAATCAGTCAGTCTTCTATGTTCTGCTCATCTTTATGCCACCACATATTGTTACATAATCATAATTCCCTTTTTTATACATACTGGAAGTGTTTTGTTTTTACAGCAGCATAAGGAATGTGTTTGGTGGTCTGAGATGAGCACTTTCTTTTATTAAGAAATAAGAACAGCGGCTCATGAATGTTAAAAAGTTGCAAGCGTCAGACGGGACTGCTAATATTGCGTGTTTTGTGCAGTCTGTACTGTTGCCTCTTAAAAGCATGTCAGTTTATATCCATCTGTACTGTAAAGGGACCAGATGGTATTGCTGCCCTACTATGTTACATGCGGTCTTCCTCCCAATCTCTAATGCCTGTTTGAGATGCCATAGTCACCCAGGAACAATGCTCCATGTACAGCGAACATGTCTTCGTTTCCCATCTTTCTGATCACTATTTTTGCTATTTATAATTATATAATTTAGATATGAACGTGAATTGCTCTCCCCAAATTGTTTTTATCATCCATTCTCCTTGGCTGTATGAATTTTGCTTAAGTCTTCCCCAGTTTTTCCTGATTGCTGCAAGGTTAGTCCTTCCCAGACGCTGGAAATGCCCCACTCCTCCCTCCCTTATGCTGGCCATGCATGTATGGATTTGCAGATGAGAATATTAGTAAGAATATTCCTATGAAAATTCTTTGTACATTCGATGGATGGATGTTTGAATGTCATTTTCTTTTAATATTCAATTTTAAAATGAATGTATTTTCTAAATGGAAAAACATACACAGTCTAAAAATTTGTTCGATCAAGAGACGTTCCTGTCCCCTCTTCGAATTTCCCTGTCAGACGTTCCACTGTCCCCTTTTTGAATTTCCCTGTCACTGTGGTCAAAAACGAACATTGTCGGCATTCTCAAGTGCTTGTTACAGGTCCAGTGCTGGTATTAACCCCTGCAGCCATGGAAGTTCACAGCTGTGGTGTATGTGTGGGGGCAGGAGAAATTTAGATTTCCACTATTACCAGCATAAGGCCCCTCTCACACTGGCCGGGTCCGCCAGTGGATCAGCCCGCTCAGCAAGGGATCTCTCAGCTAAACAGCGCTGAGCAGTCAGATGACCGGTTAATGTCTGCTCCGCTGATGCAGAGTGGATACAAACACAGCCTGCTCTCCTCAATGGGCGGTCGGATGGAAACGGATCGCCTGTTTTTTTCCATCCGACTTTCATCTGATCTGCCAGACAGTTGGGGAACCGATCCACATCAATCTGTTTTTAGAGGACACGATTGGACCAGATGTTGGTAGGTGTCAATGGACACATGTCCACTGACAACTGCCGCTCCATAGAGAGCAATGGATGGTCTGATTGAGCCCACCTGAAAAACACAGTTGGATCCGATCAGTCTGTCAGTGTGAAAGGGGCCTAAGGCCCCTTTCACACAGGCGGACCGTTCAGATCCGCCTGTCCGTTTTTTTTGGCGGATCTGAATGGTCCCCCCCATGCATTCCTATGGGGCATCGGATGTCAGCGGAGACATGTCCGCTGACACCCGATCCGATCCGTCAAATCTGGACGGATGGAAACCCTATTTTCCATCCGTCCAGCAGATCGGATGGGATCGGGTGAGAACGGAATTACGGTCCGTTGACATCCGATTTCCCCCATAGAGATGCATGGGGAACTGTCAGCTGTGTCTCCGCACACGGCGCGGAGACACAGCTGTCATCCTCCTGCTCAGCGGGGGATTGGCGGCTCGATCCCCCGCTGAGAAAAACGGACTCTGTCCAACGGACGGAGTGTGTGAAAGGAGCCTAATAGTCATGTACACAAGATCCGAAAATCAAAGGAAAAATTCTGCTTTCTAAGCGATCGTACGATAATCGGATCTTTAGTACACAGCTTTCAAAAGCCAATCATGACAGTTCATCCGATCGGACAAGCACGAAAATGTTTCTCGTATGATACCAGATCGTAAGATTTTTGTTTGATCAGTACAGTTGTCGTCCGAAAATACAATACAAATACACTACAACACATTACGTCCCTTCCGCATTTTTAATCTGTCGTACGCAAATTTTCGTAACTTTGGTAACCTCTCCATTTTCGATATGCGACTAGCATGCAAAAGACGTTCTGTCGTCCGATTTTGGTCGTGTATGCGCTATAAGAGATGCTTCCAGTTAAATGTAACCCCCCCCCCCCCCCCCCCCACCCCCAGGGAGTCCATGTGCCTACTTGCGGTACATTGAGCTTTTTTGTGATAAGCATGTGTGGGTGACGTTTGCATTCTACAAGCTGCGCAACACATGTTGCATGCCAAGCCAGTTTCCAAGCTACAATAACAGGCTCCAGTACAAGTGCTCAAAATGCAGGCACAGATTTCGGATCAAACACCATTTTATGCCAGGAAAATCCTGTATTCGGGGAACCTCTTAGAACTCTCTACTTTTAAGCATGGTTATTTGGCTGCTTTAGCAATTGCATAAAGAGTGCTTCTAGTGACTGTTTATGCTGAATGAAAAACAAATAGGTTTGTTGCTATTTCCACATATTTCTAGCACTGTGTAGGTCAAAGTGTTCAGTGCTTTTCTTGTTTTGCAACCGTTTTTGCATTGTAAAAAAAAACAAAAAAAAAAAAGTAAAAAAAAAAAACGTTTGTTAGATAAATTAAATGCTTCCAATTTTTCTATTGCAGTGGTCTCCGAACTGGCCCTTTGCTTGTCTTTATCTGGCCCTTGGGGCACTATTTCTCCCACTGATGCAAGTGATGGGGCACCATTCCTCCCAATGACACCAGCAATGGGGCACTGTTCTCCCACTGGTACCAATAGGGCACGACCCCCCCCCCAATTAAAACCAATGACCTCTCTAGTAAGTTGAGGCAGCCCTGTTTACGGTTCAGTTCACGTTACTGTATGTCGCGTAACAAAATGCGCTCTTTCCTGACACAGATGAATGCTTTGCTCTTTAGGGGTGCCATTAATAGGCTCCCTCCCTGAGTCTGATGGTCCTGTGGGTCATCTATCCCTACCTCCCACCTATACTGTGGTTGTATGGGGGGCTGGCTACCTCCTGGGGCCAGGTCAGGGTGTTGTACTGGTGATTTACTGTGGTGTACACATTCCAGGGGTAGAAAACGGTCAGGCAGATTTTCAGTCGGCAGGCGTTGAACCAAGGGGGGTGGTCCCTTCACCCACAGGTGTTTTTATCAGCTGTGTCTCCGGTGGGGCACCCCTGAGGTGGAGCTGTTGGTGCTTCGGCTCAACAGGAAGGTGCGCAGGTTTGTGAAACAGTCACAGGATCCGCTAGCAGATGCCACAGACGCGCTGGTGGCTCGCTGGGGCCAGTATCTTCGGATTTACGCCTCCTCTCCTTTCAAACTTCTGCTGAGACTCTTGCGCTGGATCGAGGCAGAAGGAATTCGTCATTCTAGTGGCCTCGGACTGGCCTCGCCGGTCCTGGTACGCCGACCTGGTGCGGCTGGTCGCCGATGCCCCTTGGAAGACTACCTCTCAGGGAGGATCTGCTGTTCCAAGGGCCAATCTTCCATCCTGCTTTACAGTCGCTGGCTTTGATGGCTTGGCTGTTAAAAGCCAGGTGCTGAAGGATAGAGGTTTGTCTGGGTGGTTGATTTATACACTACTTAAAGCTAGGAAGTCTACTTCAAGGAAGATCTACCATCGTATGTGGAAATCGTACATTTTGTGGTGTGAGTCGATTGGTGTTCACCCTCGCTCTTTTTTTTGTGGCTCGGGTCTTGACCTTCAAGGGTGGGGGGGGGGGGGGGGGGGTTGAGCAGAAGTGGGCCTTGAATACGTGCGACTGTCCCCGGTCCGCTTACAGGCTCTCTTCGGGGCAGTGCAAGACCATGTACTTCAAGGGGTGAGTGTACCGGTTCGAACTTCGGAACATTTTTAGCGGTTTTACTCAAACTGGTTTACAGTCCCCAGAAAGGAATGCAAGGTGCATCCAATCCTCGACCTCAAGGTGCTTGTGCAGCAGTTCAGAATGGAGTCTGTTCGCATGGTGGTGGCTTCCCTGCATCAGAAGGATTTTCTTGCCTCCATCGACATCAAGGACGCTTACCTTCACCTTCCAATATGTCAGTCACCTGCGCTCCCTCCGCTTTTCCATGGGAGAGGAGCATTGTGTGTTTGTGGCGTTACCTTTTTGGTCTGGCCTCGGGTCTTCATGAAAGTGTTGGCCCCAGTGCTAGCATTGTTACGTAAGCAGGGGATCGCAGTCCTGGGCTACTTGGGCGACCTTCTTCTGCGAGCGGAGTCTCCATACGGACCCAGAGAAAGTTCGGCTGGATTGTGAATCTTTAGAAAGTCTGCCTTGGTTCCTTCCATGAAACTAGACTATCTGGGTCTGACTTTGGACTCGGCCTTAGCCAAAGTACTCCTTCCTCTGGACAAACTCCAGAAACTGCAGGCTGCAATTCGCCTCCTGCTTTCCAGCAGATGGTCATTCCTCCGGACTTGCATGTGAGTGCTGGGCCTGATGGTGTCTACCTTCGAGGCAGTCCGTTTGCACAGTTCCATACGAGTTCCCTGCATGGGATATTCTGATCAGCTGGGACAAGACTATGCAGTCTCTGGACAACCTAATCCAGCTGAGTTGGGGATGCAAAAGGGTTCCCTGATATGGTGGCTTCGTTCTCTAGCAGGGAAAATCCTTCCTCCCCTTGTATTGGACGGTGGTCACCACAGGTGCCAGCCTGTTGGGGTGGGGAGGCGTTCTCGACAAATTTTGCTCACTGAACCCCGGAAGAGTCAATACTACCAATCCATATCCTGAAGCTCCAAGCAATCAGACTGTGCCTGGAACATTTAACGGATCATCTCAAGATGTCCAGGGAGCATTAAATCGGACAATGCCACAGCTGTGGCTTATGTCTATCACCAAGGAGGCACAAGAAGTGTCCTGGCGGCTCTGGAGGTAGCTGGCATTCTCAGGTGGGCAGAATGTTCGTTCCAGCCCTTTCCACCGTACACATTCCCAGAGTGGAAACCTGGCAGGCGGATTGCCTCAATCGGCAGGCGTTGGACCAGTGGGAATGGTCTCTTCATCCGGAGGTGTTTCATCAGTTGTGTGTCCAGTGGGGCACCCCTGAGGTTGATCTGTCGGTGTCTCAACAGAAAGGTGCAGAGGTCTGTGGCATGGTCACGGGACCCTCTGGCGAACACCACAGACGCGCGGGTGGCCCCGTAGGGTCAGTTTCAGCTGATTGAAGTCTTCCTTCTCAAGCTTCTGCCAAGACTTCTACACAGGATCGAGGCAGAAGGGATTCCGGTCATCTTAATGGCCCAGACTGGCCTCGCCGGGCTTGGTATGTCGATCTGGTGCGGATGGTTGCCGACATTCCTTGGAAGCGAGGCACTGACGGCCTGAACCAGCCATCTCTTCCGCAGTCCAGCGAACCAGGGAGGGGGGGGGGGGTGCTAGAGCAGGCAGCAGTGACTGACAGTCACCAGCTCTCTGCTCGGTTCTCAGAGCTCCGTGAGCAATCAGCAGTGTTTGATCAATCGGTTCTCTGTCTTAGAGCCGGCAGGGGACAGATGCAGCATCAGACTGATGTTATATTCACCTAGGTAATTATGATTTTGAATTAAAAAAAAAAAAATACTTCACTACAATGCGGTAGTCTAGCGATTACAAAATGGGATTTGTTTAAAGCATTTTGGCTGCATGAGGCTCTCAAGTCCAATATACATACACAATGAGAGTTGCTTTGTCTTTTCCTGTACCCTTTCCAATTGCTGGCAGGGATACAACATGTTCTTGGCTTCTTGAAAATGCCTAACAGTTTCTAGATTGGCCTAACAGGTTTATTGACAAATTTAGAAGGTGTGCTTGTAGAAGTTACGCAGTTGTGACAAGTCAGTGTAAAATCTTTCACTCTGTATTGTTTGTTCATAACAAAGTACCTCTTTGAGCTGGTATCTTTCCTTGTGCTGTGGGAATGTTTTTCAGCAGCCGGACTGGAAAACTGGTAAGAGTTGATGGAAAGATGAATGGTGCTAAATACAGGGATATTCTTGAGCAAAACCTGTACCACTCTGTGCGTGATTTGAGGCTAGGACAGAGGTTCACCTTCCAGCAGACCAATGAACCCAAACACACGGCTAAAGCAACACTTGAGTGGTTTAACCTCCCTAGCGGTATTCCGGTAAATTCGGGATTACCCCACAAAAAAAACTCGCCTTCCCCTGCGATTCCCCCGCTGTCCTCACTGTCCTCCCACTGTGTGCTTGGCCGATGCCGGCACCCGTCTTCCGGTTCCCTTCCCTGCGAGCGTTGCGATGCAGGGGGGTGGAACTGGCGGGAAATTCAAGTGTAAATACACTAAATGACATGATACAGTGTAATCCGTTAGGATCACAGCTTTGTATCATGCCATTTCACCACAGGATTTCACCTGGTGACTTTTTCAGTGCCCTGCCTGTGCTTTTCCAGTTCTTTGTGCCTGGAAAATAGAGAACGACCATGGCATCCAAAAAGCATTCTTTTTGCGCAAAAGCGCTTTTGGACGAACAGGAAAATAGTGACAATAGTTACTTGAACTGAGCGATATCGATTCATAGGAAAATTCGTCATCCGATACGGAAAGTGACGACAGCGACGATTCTGATGTCTTTCTGGCACATAGCTCCGAAGAATCATTTGATATACTTCCCAAATATTTTTTAGTTTTGTGCAGAATGAATAGTTTGAAAATAATGAAGAATTTGATGAAACTACTATTGCTCTGTTGGGTTTATTGTTTCGTTCAGCCCACTGGGCTGGACAAAAATGAAAAAACGTATAGGGTGTACTCCGCATTCAATGCCAAGTCTACCTTTCTGACCATGTTTCGTGTTACACCCATGTTTAGGGTGTAACATGAAATATGGTCACATTGCCCAGTACCTTGGTATGGACCTGCAGCTGGAGGAAAAGCCTCCTTGAGGTTGCAATGCTCTGGGTTCCCGTGCAAAACATTTATTGCAACGGTTTTGCAAAAGTGTAGAATATGCCTTTAAAAAAAAATATCGTGGTTTTATAGCAGCTCTGTTATTAGGCTACTCCTTTAAGTTAACAAGATTACCTGGTACTGTTTCCACTATAATTAGTGAAGAGAATTTTTGTTGGTCAAGTTTAATGATCATTGATTTGACAGATGATTGGGATAGAATAGCCAATGTTTAAAGTGATACTAAACACACGCTGTTTAATTTGCATTGTCCCTTCTATTTCTGTATATGGATAATGGCACTGTAATTTTATTTTAATAAAAGAAAACCTCAAAGTACTTTTTTCCTAATCGATATACAGCTGTCACATGACCCAACTCTTTCTCAGCCTGTCTGAAACGAAACATAAGCAGGAGAAGCTTATGTAAAAATTAAAGTAAAAATAAATGGCTTTAAATTGTCATACAAATATATATATAATTTTTTTTTTTTTTTTTGTCAATACAGTACAATGTTGTGGGCAAATTTCTGGAAGTCCCAGGTTATCACACGCTCCATCCTGTGTCTTAGAATAAGAGGGATGTGAAGCCTCTCTTAATCTACATGTAATATCCCACCTCCATTGTGTTTAGCTGGGTTAAGTGTGGAGGAGGAGAGAGAGTGACTGGACTGTCATTTTACCACTGTGAATATGTTCATATGTGACTAACCAGATGTGATGGGAGGAAATGCTCAGCATAGAAACTCGCTGAAAACTGAGCATGTGCAGAGTTGCCACCATAGCTTCAATATCTCTAGCTAAATTGGGCACATGAACTGAAGGTGGAGTTAGAAAGCAGCGGGATCAACCAGATTTTTGGCGGATATAGAATGGGGGTGTTCTGTCAGAACACAACAGCTCAGCAGGGGAGATCGCTGCACTAATGTTGGATCATTAGTAGAGCATCTCCGACTGGAGCTGTAGTGTGTACCAGGCTATAGAATTCAGTCCTGCCCAGTTAAAGTTGAGTTCCAGTGATTTTTAACACCCCTGTGTTTGCACCCAATCAAATATCAAGTGGCATTATTACGTAATGTAGTTTTTTTAAAATGTTGTTGTTTATTTTAAAAAAAGTAGCCCCCCCCCCCGAGCGCATTTTCATCTGGAGTGTGGGCAGCCGAAGCCCACTGGTATGTCCTTCCAGGATTTGATGCTGCTTAAAGTGGTTATAAATGGATAAAATGTATCTAACCTCCATGTGTTTGTTGTGCAGTGTGGTTTTATTTTTTCCAATCCTAAATAAATTTTTTTCTTTGTGCTCATTTGTGATCACATGTCCTCCCTCCACTTTGGATCCCGATCTCAAGGGAGCCAAGTGGTGGGAGTGGAGATTTGCTTCTGTTTTGGGTAAACAGTATTGCCAATGAATAAGATGGGAGAGGAGGAGATCATGTTCTCACTGCACACTATGGAGCTGACGGGGAGAGAGGGAGGGGGAAGAAATGCATTGACGCACAGGAGAGAAGCTGGATGATGGAGGCATGTATCCTGACAATGATTTATTGGTTCAGCAGATAAACATGGTCAGCTCAGAGGGGGAAGTCGGGACCAGGCAGGATCAACCAGGTACTGTAGAAGATGGAAAGATGCAATTGAAAAGGCAAAAGCACTACTATAATGTGTGCCCTAAAGGGACAGGAGCATTTATTTTTTTTTTTTGGGGGGGGGGTAACCACTTTAAAAGTCCCCCCCCCCCCCCCCCCCAGAACCTTGCATTTGTGAAGTGATTAATTTACATATGAAGGAAACTCCTTCATAATAGCCTCCCATAGCCCTTTCTCTGTAGTCTTGCAGTAAGCCATTATAGTTTGGCATGTTGCAAGGCAGCAGTGACACAGGAGGTGGTATGGCACATTTTACACCTTTCACCAACCACATGAAGGCCCAGAAACACCCACAGTAGCTCTAGGACCCACAATGTAGTATCTTACCAGGACTGGCAAATGAAGGAAATAAAGTCAGAACCTTGAAATTCAGCCAGGAGGAGAAGTGACATTGGACACCGAAACCTGCTTTATACAGCTATATGAGGTAAGTTGCACATAAACTTACAGTGGGGTTATGATTTAATTACATGCGCAATGCATCTGTTTTGGGGAGCAAAAGCTGTAGTTCTTCCTAAAGTAGTATTGTATTGGTATCCTTTTACATGGGCTTTCTGATTAGGTCTGCTTTTCAGTTTTTCAGGTTACTAAGGGCGAGGAAAGTTGTCTTAGACGTGGGCCTTTGTTTTTTTTTTTTTTTTTTTCCGTCACTTAGAGTCGACTGACAAGAGCTCAAAGCCTCAGGGCCTCCTTTGGAAGATCCAAACTGACCTGGACTGGGAAGCCAAGATCAGGCTTAACCAGACCCGTGGACAAGGCTCCTTCAGAGTGAAGGTGCGCCCTCACCCCTATCAGGGGTGGGGGGACGTCTTTGCTGGTTTCCAAATTCGTGGACTTCCCTAGTGCAAGTGGGTCCAGGGAGTCATTCAGTCCGGACTGGGTTCGCTCTTGTCCCCTGCCAAGATTTTTTCCTTCCAACTTGCGCCGGTCCCCAAGGCCTGTTTGGGGCTGTACAAGACCTACAAGACCTATTCCTTCAATGGGTGATTGTCCTGGTTCAGACATCAGGAAGGTTTTCAGGGTTTTTACTCAAACCTGTTCAGTCCCCAGGAAGGAAGGACTCGCCTCTGCTCCTTGGGTCTTCACAAGTGTGTCGGCCTCGGTGCTAGCCAATGTTTAGCCTTGGGAATTTTTTGTTGTTCTTACCCCCCCCCCCCCATGTTTAACACTGCTTTGGGACGTCCCATTGGTTACGAATACCAGAAGCTGCGGCTGTCAGTGAACGAAAGAGAAAATGGGATTTTCGACTTACCGTAAAATCCATTTCTCTGATGTTCATTGACGGACACAGCACCCACCCCTCTTTGGAGTTATTCTCCTGACACCGCTTGTTACAAGTGCCTATAGCAGAGAAAGGAAATAAACTCCCTGGGACTGTGCATGGGTGTAGCCAGATTCTTTCTGCCTAGTGTCCTACTACTTTTGGGGCAGTATAACCCAATGGTTATGAATACCAGGAGCTGTCTGTTGCAGCAAAAATCCGTGTTCTCCCGGCGGGCCTGGCTTCACCACCCACCTCAGCCTGAAGAACACAATGGCGCTGCAGGAAGGATTCCCCTTTCAACTCAATAGATTGTAAGCTCTGCTGAGCAGGGCCCTCTTAATCCTCTTGTATTTTATTGTAACTGTACTGTCTCCCTTTTATATTGTAAAGTGCTGTGTAAACTGCTGGTGCTATAGAAATCCTGAATAATAACCCGTGGTTGCAGACAAGTTGGCTAATTCCAGCCACAGACAGAGCAATCCTTTTCTAACCCAATAACTTTTCACCAGTGCAACCTCTAACAAACAGGGCCCTCTGATTCCTCCTGTATTGAATTGTATTATACCTTTACTGTCTGCCCTAGTGTTGTAGAGCACTGTGCAAACCATTGGCATTGTATAAATCCTGTATAATAGAGAGGGGGAATCTTCCCAGAAGGGGACACTGGCATCAATAAAAACTTGATAGATTTTAACCACTTTACTACCAGTCACGTAACCTCTACGTCGGCTGACTTTGAGTGGTTATACCGGGATGATGCCTCTAGCTAGAGGCATCATCCCGGTACCGTTGTTTGAAGCCGACGGTCGGCTTTCCGTCGGTAACGATCGATGCGGCTCGGGAGCCGCTCGATCGTTACCCGGGGGGGCGGGAGGGGACGTCCCCCCCCCTCCCGCCGCCTTCCGCGGCTTTGCTCGGGGCTACCGTCCCACCGGGAGCCCCGAGCACCCAGCCGGCACGTCCGCCGGCTGGATGGAGTCCCGATGAATGCCGGAAACGGCATCGATCGGGTCTCCGATGACGTAACCCGGAGGCGGCGTCCATGACGTCACGTCCGGGTTACTGTGCTGCAAAAGGCGGCAGATTTGAAAAACGGCTGTATGCAAAAATGCCGTTTTCGGCGTTTTGCATACAGGGAAGTGTAGTGGAGGGGTCTAGGGTCTTTTAGACCCTCGATCCCTCCATAAAGTGTACCTGTCACGACATATTGCTGTCACCAGGGATGTTTACATTGCTTGTGACAGCAATAAAAGTGATCAGATTTTTTTTTTTTTTAAAAACCTGTAATAAAGTTTAAAAAAAAAGAAAAAATAAATAGGAAAAAAAAAAAAAAAAAAAATTTAGCCGTCACCGTTAGCTCGCGCACAAAAAAAAACGTATACGCAAGTCGAGCCGCAAATGAAATCGCTGTTCAAACCACACATGTGAGGTATCGCCGCGATCGCCAGAGCGTGGGCAATAATTAAAAAAAAAGAGCTACACTCTAACTCTAAACTGGTAACCGTTAAATAAATTTAAAGCGTCGCAGATTGAGATCTCTATTGACCGTAGTTTGTCGCCATCCCACGGGGGGGCGCAATTTTAAACCGTAACATGTTTGGTATCTATTTACTCGGCGTGACATCATCTTTCACAATATACAAAAAAAATGGGCTAACTTTACTGTTTAGTATTTTTTAAATGCAGTGAAATGTGATTTTTCAAATTTTTTCCAAAAAAATGGCGTTTAAAGACCGCTGCGCAAATACCGCGTGACAAAAAATTTTGCAATGACCGACATTTTATTCTCCAGAGTCTTTGCTAAAAAAATATATATATGTTTGGGGGTTCTAAGTAGTTTTCTAGGAAAAAATACTGGTTTTAACTTGTGAACAAAAAGTGTCCGAAATAGGGCTGGGGCTAAAGTGGTTAAAGTGGTTAAGCCACTCAATAACCTTGGTACAATCCCCTCTGCTATAATGTAGAAAATGTTGCCGTGTACCTCATTTCAGAGCAGAAACCCCTGCTGACAGCCAGGAGGAGAGAGGCGGCCGGTCACATGAGCGCCGATTTGGTACTCTAAAATTAGGTACACAGCGGTATTTATTTTTTAAAACCAATGCATTGGGGACATTTAATATAGCCGAGGGGATTGTAGCAAGGTTATTGCGTTACGATGGCTGCAGGAGGGGAGGGCTTGGGAGTGAATGGAGTGGACAGGCAGGGAGGAGGAGAGGAGGAGGGAAAGCAGAAAGGAGAACTGCGGATGACAGCGCGTAAACTTGACAACTGTGTCAGTGCTCAGCAGCCATGATAAACCGTGGTCAGTTTACAGGGGGGGGGGGGGGGGTAGGGCATAGCCAGGTTTTTTAGGTTATACAGAGGGCCAAATTACACACAAATTACACAGCACAAGCACTGTGCTGTTTTGCATGCAAGGGAACAGGATCCATTTTTTATACTAGGGTAACAAACCTTTTAATACTTTCCTACTCCAACGTTTTTAGGTTTAGGGTTCACATACACCTAAGGTGTTTTTTTTTTTTTTCTTCACAAGATTTTATTTTTTTTATCGTTCATGTTGCTGCCTTTGATGTTCACAAGTGGAATTGCCACTTGTTTTAAATAGGATAACCCTTTGCAATAAGACGCTCTAATTACACATCTTCATTTATCTTGCCCTCAATCGCTACATTTTACCAGACTTGTTCTCTCATGTGCTGCTATGAATGAAATGTATGATCTATCCCCTAATGCATGTGCCTGCACGCTTCCAGAATCCTGATGGGGGAGATGGAGCTATATAGAGATAGATATATAGATTCTCCAATATTGTTATATATATTAGAGCTGCACGATTCTGGATAAAATGAGAACCACAATTTTTTTGCTTAGAATAAAGATAACCATTCTCAGTGTAACTTCTTACATTATACAAAAAAATTACTGTTTAAGTTTTTTTTTTTTTTTTAAATTTTAAAATGTATTTCGCTTTTGTTCATTGCCGGACAAAACGTGAGACGGGGGGTATAGGCACTCCGTTTTGTTTCTGCTTAGTCAGGAGTAAGGACCTAGTTCCTTGCTGGGATCTTTGGTGCTGGCAATTTTTTCCTTTTTAGATAGAAATTTTTTTTTCTCCTGTTTTTTTCCTGTGAGATCTACAATCACCTGCTGGACTTGGCAATGGCCTGGATAATCTAGATCCAGTGGTCACTCCAGTCTGGCCAACGAGTGCGCGCAGACCTCAGCTTCGCGTTAGGTTGGCCGCGACACAGCCCCACTGGTTGGGGGATGGCCTGCGAGTTAAACGCCTCGTGAGGTCACATATGACCGGGTCTCGGCCCGAGTCGCGTTCATCCTGGCCGACAGCCCCGTTCCCCCCCCCCCCCCCATTTTGGTGGTTCTGTCTGTCTGTTCTGTCAGCCCATCAGATTTTTGGGATCTGCTTGTGATGAACGGCAGATCGTGGCGGAACCCTTTCCGCTGAACCCTGGTGGAGAACCACTCATTTAGATCTTTGATATGCATTTAGGTAGGCTCTACAGGATTTTGAGAATTCTCAGTTTTCCTAGCTGTTAAAACTGTTGTTTTTTTTTTTTTTTCCCTCCTATTCATAGGCATGATGTGTTCGGAGACTATAATATTCCTTTTTTGCATAGGCTTTCAGAGAACACAACAGTATTTTGGTTGTCCATAAATAAATGAACAGTGTAAAAATAAAGTAAAAGATAAAGAAAAACTTTTAAAGCGAACACATATGTAAGTCACGGACACATGCATATGTAAAGGGTGTTCGCACCAGACATCGTATCGCTAGAGTGTTAGAGTGAGAGCAATAATTCTAGCGCTAGACCACCGCTGGAACTCGAAACAGGTAATCGGTGAATTCTTTTAAAACATTGCCTATGGAGATTTTTAGGCATTCTAGTTTGTCCCCATTCCACGAGCGTGTGAAGTTTTTAAGCGTGACATGTTGGGTATCTATTTACTCTGCATAACCGCTTTCATAATATGCAAAAAAAATTGGGGTATATATTGTGATTTTTAAATTCATGTATTTTTTTTTTTTTTCCAAAGAAATTGGATTTGAAAAACCGCTGCACAAATACCGTGTGACCTAAAAAATTGCAACGATTGCCATTTTATTCCCTAGGGTCTCTGCTAAAAAATAAAGTATGTTTGGGGATTAGAAGTAATGTTCAAGCAAAAAATACTGATTTGAAGAAAGTGTCAGAAAAAGCTTGGTCTTCAAGTGAGATGGGAAGCCATCCCTGTTAGCTGCTGTAGAATCCCCAACGTGATGACTTCAATAGGCCACTCCTTTCTTATGCATTGCATCCCCCCCCCCCCCCCAGACTTTTTTTGTTTTTGTTTCTAGCTTGTAATGCTGCAAGTAACATGCTTCCTGACCTACAGTGACATCACTTGTATCTATGGAGGAGCAGCTCTGTCACCCTAGGACAGGAAGTGTTAGGACTACAGAACACCTCAGCCTCTTATCTTCATAGCACAGGATGGGATGTTCTGTTGTCCTTTTAGTTCTTAATGGAGAACAAAGAGAAAATCATTGCTAGGGTTCACATATTTCTACCTCCTGGCTTCCAACTCCTTTTTAGCTGTTTACTGATTTGGCGAGTTAGCTGTGTCAAATCTTGACATACCCCCCCCCCCCCCCTTTTTTGTCAAGGGATTGTCACAAGAGAAATGTTAACTTCTGATAATATATATATATATATATATATTATAATATATTAGCCATTGGTTAACCTATATCATTATTGCTATGTTTGATTGCCAGCTAGTGGTCATTTAAAAGAATTGCATTTAACATGATCACTCCCCAAATGTATATTTGTCTCTGTAATGCTTGATACACACAGTGGATCGTCTGTTTTGTCTTTGTTTTTTGTATGCTTATCTTATTTTGAAAATTAGGAGTTTACTAAAGATCTGAAAATTCTCATACGACAGAATAAAAATTTGTGATGCTGACTATACACTAGCCAAAACATTGTTCGAAAATCTGTCATTTGGCCCGATCGTTCGTTTTTCGTCCAGTGAATGGGAACAAATAGAAAATCGTTTTTAACTTTTCAGAGCCGAAAAATCAAAGGAACAGTTTGGAAAATTCTGCCTAAGGCCTCGTTCACACGGGCGCTCCGTATGTCCGTATATCACCCCATCCGTTTGCGGGTGATATACGGACATAATGCATGTCAATGGGACATCCGCTGACATCCGATTTGCGTCCTTTCAGTTCTGTTCCGTTTTTCCGTCACTGACATCCGCAATCCCATAGACATTTATTACGTCCGTATATCATCCGCAAACGGATGGGATGATATGCGGACATACGGACCGGATGACACAAGTGTTATCCGTGTCCGTAAAAAAAGTGCCGAAGCGCATCGCAATATGGTCCGTTCCGTGTGAAAGAGGCATTGGTAACGATAAATTGATAGGTTAATGTGTTTCTCGGCCAAACTGTTTGCACTAGGCATATGTGACAAACTGAACAATTTATCGTTCGAAATTCGGTCATTAAATGATGGCACGATCGTCTGCTTTGCCTGCCGATTTTGTATTTTGAAAATGAGTTTGAACGATTTTTCGGCTAGTGTATGGCCAGCTTAAGTGATGTGTTGTAGAGTATTTATATTGTATGTTCGAATAGCAACTGTACCGATTTAAACAATAAAATTGTACCATCTGGTATCGTTAAACATTTTCGCACTTGTTAATTCAGATAATATTGGATGAACTGCTGTGATCTGCTCTCGAAAGCTGTGTACGAATGATCAGATTATTGTATGATCACTTGCAAAATGGGATTTCTTTCGTTCATTGACAGACACAGCTCCTGATGTTCCCAACCATTGGGTTATACTGCCCCTGAAATTTTTCCCCTAGTTTGTAGACACGATAACTTTTTCGCAAAACAATCAAAATATGATTTTTTTTTTTTTTTTTTTGGACCAAAAATATGTAGCCGAATACAAATTGGCCTAAAATTATTTTTTTGGGGGTAATGTTATATAGCAGAAAGTGAAGAATGTGTTTTTTTTTTTTTTTTTTCAGAATTATCGCCCTTTTTTAAAAAAAAAAAAAAAGCAAAAAATAAGTCGTACAGGTGATCAAATACCACCTAAAAGCTCTATTTGTGGGAAAAAAAGGACATCAACTTTATTTAGGTACAGTGTCGCACGTCCGTGCAATTTTCAGTTTAAGTGACGCAGTGCCAAATCACAAAAAATGGCCTGGCCATTAAGGGGGCAAATCCTTCTGGTCCAGAAGTGGTTAATGAGTTTGTTTTCAGGATTACGGTTTGTTTTTTATGGATGAATGATTGAGGCCCCATTCACACTTATGCGACGCAATTTTACCGCGATATTGAAAGCAATGGCAAGGCTATATGCCTCAAAACGCATTAAAATCGTGGCAAAGTGGTGCAGGAACTACTTTGAAGTCGGTGCGACTTCAAAACGCACTGATATGAATAGGGTTTATTGAAAATAATGGAAAACGACTTGTCATGTGATTTTGCGGTCCAAAATCGCGGGACAAGTCGCACTAGTGTGAATGGGGCCTGAGTGCTAAAATAAGTGTTTGCTTGTAAGGCTCCATGTACACGGGACGTTAGAAAAAACGTGCTGCAAAGCTAGTTAGTTTGGCCACGTTGCTTTAAGCAGCGTTTTTTTTTTCTGCCTCCATTCAAAATCAATGGTTCCCTATGGGAGCCTATTGATTTGAATGGAAGGCGCACCTCAAGTCGGATCAGGATGATCCGACTTGCAGTGTGACTAGCGCTGTGAGAATCTTGAAGGGGAACTCCTCGCCAAAATGGGAATAAAAACTGCGTGGGGGTCCCCCCAGGTTCCAAACCAGCCCCTTTGGGTCTGGTATGGAATTTGAGGGTAGCCCCACCCCGAAAAAACAGCGTGGGGTCCCCCCCCCAAAATCCATACCAGACCCTTATCCGAGCATGCAGCCTGGTAGGGCGGGCAGGGGAAGATTTTTAATAAACTTTCCAAAACGTCTCCTGTCGTTATTTGCATACAATGCCTTTTATGGGGTGAATAGGTAGGGGTACAGTGTACTCCATACCCATTCACATAGGGAGGGGGCCGGGATCTGGGGGGCCACCCTTGTTAAAGGGGGCTTCCAGATACCGAGAAGCCCCCTGCCCGAAGACCCCCACAACCACCGGCCAGGGTTGTGGGGATGAGGCCCTTGTCCTCATCAACATGGGGGCAAGGTGCTTTGGGGTGGGGGTGCAAAGCATGCTCGTCCCCGTTCCCCTTCCTGCCTTACCGGGCTGCATGCTCGGATAAGGGTCTGGTATGGATTTTGGGGGGGGGGGGGACCCCATGCCGTTTTTTTCGGCGTGGGGCTACCCTCAAATTCCATACCAGACCCGAAAGGCCTGGTTTGGAACCTGGGGGGGGGGGGGGGAACCCCACACGCAGTTTTTATTCCCATTTTTTGGCATGGAGTTCCCCCTCAAGATTTTCACAGTGCAAGTCGAACCGCAGGTCGGAACGTCCTGATCCGACTTGCGGTCCGCCTTCCATTCAAATCAATAGGCTCCCATAGGGAACCATTGATTTTGAATGGAGGAAAAAAAACGTATAACGTGGCTGAACGTACTTCACGTTCGGTCGCGTTTTTGCGTTTGAAACGCTGGGAAACACACGTTCGAACGCAAATGATTGCGTTCCAAAAAAGGTCCCTGAACTCAACTGCCTGTAAACGACCCTGTGTACATGGACAGATAAGATAACATGCAGGTGGGTTCAGGGGCTTCTGAAAAAAACGCCCAACTGCTCCTAAACGGCCATTTACAACGTCCCGTGTACATGGTGCCGAAAAGTGCAACATGGCATTTTCATCCTTCAGTATGTCATATTGGTTAGGCATATATCCTAGTCACTTGGTTGCCTTCCTTTTTATCTCCATGATATTTTTGTTTCTTTTTTTCAGACTGGAAGGATTGACAAGTCTTACCCAACTGTTTGTGGCCACACAGGACCAGTGCTGGACATTGACTGGTGTCCACATAATGACAACGTTATTGCTAGTGGCTCTGAAGACTGCAGCGTCTTGGTAAAAACCTGATTTATGCTTCTCTTATATTTTACAGTACTATTGTGGTATAATTACTGGTTGTGGTGCATTTCTAATTGGCCCATTTAGTCTTGTGTTGTTGGTTAAAGTGCCATATTCTTTCAAACAAATAGGTTATTTGAATTAAAAGATTCACTTAAAGCAACTGTTAACTAAACAAAAATTAAGAAAATGAGGCTTGCAAATTGAAGCTTTGGGGCCCCTTTCACACAAGCGGACCGATCGAGTCTGCCTGTCCGTTTTTCAGGCGAACCCGATCGGACTACCCGTTCTCTATGGAGCGGTGGATGTCAGCAGACGTGTCCACTGGCATACGATACGGTGCGCTAAAAATGGACGGATGGGGATACATTCGCCATGTGCTGGCTGATCGGATTGGATGACAGGCTTTCCATTTCCATCCAACCGCCCCAAAGAAAAGTTGTGTCCGTAACCACTCTGCATAGTGGAGCGGACATGGACCTGTCATCTGCCTGCTCAGCAGGGATCAGCAGAGATCCCCTTGCTGAGCAGAAAAATCCGCTTGATGGCATCTGCCCCTTCTCAAAGGGGCCTAATACTTGCCTCTCCTAATACTTGCCTCTCCTATCTCCTGGTCCACTGAACTCCATTGTATTTGACAAGTTTTATGAAGACTCTTCACACCTCCTGATGGTCTTGTCCTCTGTTTCACTGACATTTCTTCTGTCAGCCCTTGCGCCACTACTGTGCCCTTTGGTGCCATGGGTCATACAGATGAAACCTCACAGCTTGGATGATGCAGGCATCTTACACTCCCAGGAGTGTCAAATGAAGATAGTTTTTTAGCATTATTGAACTTTTTAAACAGCTTGTGTGTTTGTAGTAAAGCTAGTCATACACAGCCCGAATTTCGTCCTATTCCAACTGAATTGGTTGACATTTGAGTGGTGGGGGGCTCCTGTTAGGAACACCCAGCTTCACTAAAGCTGGTTTAACAATTGACTGCAAGGTGGAAAATTCTCAGCCGAACAGTGACTGCATCCCATCAGTCAGTCACTGTTTAGCTATTCAGGCAGTTACTTTAGCTGCCTCAACATAATAACCATCCACTTGGTTTATTTTTTAAATAGTTTATTTGGATTTTTGGGTATAAAACAATGTACACAGATAAAATGCAGAGGCTAGGCATGTTAAATGACAACACGTGTAAGAACATAAATCCCAACTAAAACTTTATTCTCTCAATCAATTTACTATTTTTAATCCTTTGTTGCTAAGAGTAAATAGATGGGAAACTATATCATATTTTGTTTTAAACATTCATTTGCATATTATGAATGAACTAAATAGCATTTTAGGTTTGTTACTCAGCTGCAGTGTAAACAGAGGACTATCTCTATAAGTTTAAAGTTATTTGAAAAGCACCACGTCCCTATTGAATATTTAAGTGTGAGAAGTTATACTAGGAAGTATAGCTGGGTGCCACAAAAGGGGACTTTACAATAGGGTGCTTGGGTATTATGTGGTATACCAGATATGACAAAAAACATATATTAAAGTAAAAAAGCAAAATATAACTTTATTGTAAACAGCAATAAAAAATACACTGTGATTGGAGAAGTCACAGTATATTATACAAGATTGGATTATAGCACACCGACAATAAACAGTCATATAATTTCATACCATTTAATGATATAATGTCAGAGCTTATTCAAAATGGTGGCTATAGTAAACCAAAACATTGAATATTGTCCATGACACAGAAGTCAAAAGTAGTATACACTATCCTACCTGTTCGGCATGCAATGAAGCACGCTGTAGTAGGAGGTGCGACCACAAGGCCAGAGGGAAACCCCCCGGGGGCGGACACAGGAGACCGAACACAAATAGGGCATATAAATGCAGCTGAAGAAAAATATGATCTAAAAGATGAAAAAGAAAAAATAAATAAAATATATGCTTTTAATTTCATGTATGGCCACCCTATGTCTCACCTAAAAAGAGGAGACAGGAGGGGCACTTAGTGTTTTTGGCTTAGGCCGTAGCTCATGGGGCTATGGTAGTTAAGAGAGGGTGTCTTACCTCAGTAATGCCCGGCCATAAATATGGGCGGAGACTGGGTAGAAGAAGAAAGTGGATCAGAATAGAAGATCCCACAATAATGTTTCCTAAAAAGAAACAAATATAGAGTAATATATATCTGATATGTATCGAACTAGGAAAGGCATTCTGCAATATTTAGGCAGATGCATGTATCACATTATCTAGAGGTTAGACTAATCATCCTTGACGAGGATCTAAGCCATTAAATTGGGCTTGCCCCTCGATGTAGGTGCTGCCGATACAAGAAAATAACGAAGGCACAAGGCATAAGCATTACCTGATAGTAAAATAAGGATCGCGTCCAGTCCCCGCACATCGCGGTGATGGACGCCAAGTTGCCGCTATTTATGTGTCCGGATAACTCCACCCGGGTGGCGCACAGGACGTGCGTCCTGCCGAACATCCGGGCTGACGTCAAGGACGCGCGCGCATCTCGCGCATGCGCATCAGCCGCAGGCCCGTCAACATCCAAAGCAACGTCCGCGGGAGCCATGGGAGTGGCCACCGCGAACGTGTAAAGGAGGGGCAAGCCAAGTGACATATCAACACCAATCCCCCGCAGGGGGGAGGGGTAATACCTGACGTCATGTGCCCGCCAATGGGGGAGCCCAGAGTAGTCGCATCAAAAGAGAGCAATAGAATAGCCCATGTTAGAACCTACAAAAACAGGAAAAACGGAGGGGAGAGTGTATATCGTTGGACATTATGTCATGGACAAGCAATTTTATTGTTGAAAAAAGAATTTCCGAATAACTGTAGAGTAACAGTAAAATAAAGATCAATAATATTGATAAACTTCATTAATCAAGAAAAACACAACAAATAAATATATGTCAACAACTTAGAAAATGTATAATCATATTGAGAAGAAAAAAAGAAAGACATTAAATTTGATTGGTACATATATAGTGCACCACTATATATCAACAGTCCATTTGTCCATGGGGTATTAAAACTCCTCAGGAGCCTAAGACTGGTATAAATTAATGGATAGAGATGTCGCATGGATACATTGGTGAAGTTGGACCGGGGGACAAAAAGGGGAGGGGGGGAAAAGGGGGAAAAATAAATAAAAGAAAATAAATAAGTAACTGTACAAAGAAGGGGGGAAGGAACGGGAGGGGGGGGGGAAACAAATTCAATTCCATATACATGACCTATAAAAATGCCTTATAAGAATGAGCTTCATTTAATCCTGGAGGTATAGTGGCATTTAGCCTTTCTATCCAGAGGGTTGTGTAGTTCTATTTTAATACATCATTTAGCACACCTTGGAGCTAAATTGAAGCCAGAGGGGTCCAAGTTTGTGAGGGCATTACCTTGTACAGTGTAAGGTTATCCTGTGTGAATAAGGGCGGGTGGTTGTCACCCTGAGGATCAGGAAGACAAGTACAGCAAAAAAGGAAGGAAGAAGTAGACTAGGGTAGTGTGGGGCAACGTAGCTGCTGAGACAGTGTTTCTCTAGCGCTCATCGACAGACGTAGTCCTCGGTGATACACCACCTTCGGGTTATGTTACCTCCGCAGGAGCAGGACTAGACAGGAAATTAAAAAGCTCTGGCCACACCCTAGGGGCAGTCCCAGAGGGTATATCCTCTCTCTCTCTGCCTCAGCAAATCAGTTATTTTCTGTCTAGTTAGGAGTAAGGACCTAGACACCTTGCTGGGATCTTAGGTCCTGGCAAGAATTTTTTCTTAAAGGATTTTTTTAGACAGCTTTTTTCTCCAGTGTTCCTGTGAGATCTTCAAGCAAGAAAGCTGAACTGGGCGACGGGCTGGATGTTGAGATCCGGTGGTCACCCCAGTTCAGCCTACGAGCGCGTGCAGGCCATAGCTCCGCGCTGGGTCGGCCGCGACAAAGTCCTATTAAAGGACTGTCCACGCGAGTTAAACGTCTCGCCGAAACGCCAAAGACCATGAGTCACGGCGTCCGTATCGGTCGACAGCCCTCCCGCCCCGGTGGAGAGGGGTACTGTCAGGAGTTGGTGCCCGCCTGGTTCCGGTATGGTGAGTAGTATGTTCCCCCTTTTTCCCTGACGGGTTTTGTGGTGAACGCGGGCCCCTCTCTGTATGGTAAGAAAGAGTCCTTTCTATCCTATAACATGTCACAAATCCTCCTACTTTGAGTGCGATTTATGTGTGCAAAAGCCAGGAGGCTTGGCTTGGGAGCTAACAATCTATTGTATACATGTTTTAAAGATGTAATCTGTGGCATTCTGGGAATCTTATGGGTTAAGTATAAGCTACCTACCAGTCAGAAGCCACGGACATGTAGACTGCCTTCCAAATCAGATCTCCAGCTATTAGCAGGCCTCCCGAACGGCCACGCGGTCCGCCAGGGCCGGTACCGCCAACCACGCCATATCCCCATGCAGAGAGAGTGTTGTGTGCCCTGCAGCACACCGCTATTCAGTTTAGGCCGCCGCCATTTTTTTTGCTGGATCGCACGAGCCGCCATTTTGGCGTAGCCTCGTGTCTCCAGCATGGGGGCGGCCATGTTTGAGGTGATCCTACACCTCGTGGAGCTTGGGGGAGGCGCCGGAAGGCGTGCAGAGGGGCGGAGCCGCCTCCTTTCTTCCTGGGCAGCCAGCCAAAAGACTTCCTGTTTGTCAAGACAGCGCTGTAAGCTGTTGTAGTTTAACTCTGAGCATCAAGTGGTGAGCCTGGGGGTCTATCTCTCTCTCTCTCGATCGATAGGGATCCCTAAGCAGGTAACACTAAGGGGCTTTTTTGTGGCGCTGGGGGTCAGAAAAAAAAAAAAAAAAAGTTTTTTTCTTTACTTTTGAATTATATTATCCAGGAAGTAACTGGAGTTATTATGGACCCTGCCACACATATTCCCCCACCTGTTTCCCTCGAGGGGGCCTCGGGACCCGCCGGTGCACAGAGTGTAGAGTCATTTACAGCAATTTTGGAGTCTATGGTGGCTCGGGTGGAGGCGGCCTGTCAGGGACGGGGGTCAAGGAAGCGACCCCCGCCTACCCCTATACCATCTGACACCTCTGACTCAGATTCAGAGATGGTCACGGCAGTTGCAGGTTCCTCTGCAAGGGCTGTTATCCCAGGTAAAGCCCCCTCAGACAGTGAGGAGGACGCTTCTTCTCTTGCTATAATTCAGGAAGAAGCATTGGTGGACGCACTAGTTGTGGCAGTGCAAGAAACCTTAAAACTTGAGGCTTTACCGGCAGAGGCAACTGAAACAGAGAGGCCTTTTGGGACTAATAAGCCCATCAAGACGGCGAAGGCTTTTCCGGTACCTAATGTTTTGGTAATCAGATTAAAGGAGAATGGGAGCATTCTAAACGTACCTTTACTATTTCCAAGCGTATTGCTAGACGCTATCCGTTTGAGGAATCCATCATTAAGAAATGGACGGTTCCACCAGTCGTGGATCCGCCTATTTCCAGGCTGAATAAAGCCACGGTTATTCCAGTGGAGGACACTTCGTCCTTTAAGGATCCGGTGGATCGAAAGATAGAAGCAGAGTCCCGCACTATCTTTTCTCTGATAGGGTCAGCATTTAGACCAGTAATCGTTATTGGTCTAGTTTCCCAGACACTTACGGAATGGGCAAAAATGGTACGCCAAGATCTTGGGGGGAAAAGATATTCCCCAGGAGACATCTGATTTGATGGAACAGATCATACAAGGGCTACGGTTTATCTGTGACGCAGCCTTGGACACTACTCCCCTATTAGGGCATGCATCTAAGTTAGCAGTGATCCTCAGACGTGTGCTGTGGTTAAAATGCTGGTCAGCCGACCTAGGTTCCAAAAAGACCTTGACCAATCTCCCCTTTCAGGGGAATCGTCTATTTGGAGCCAACCTAGATGAAATCATTAAGGATGCCACTGGGGGCAAGAGCACTTTTTTGCCACAGGCTGCAAAAGCTAAGGGACCTCGCAACAAGCGAGGACCTTTCTTTACCGCCCATAAAGGGCGCCCGGCTGGTACTAGCGGGAAAGGCAAGACTCCTCCAGGAGGGTTCAAGAAGGGGACCAACCCAGCCAAACCCGAAGCAAAGGAATACACAGCCTGAAGGTGCGCCCCCACCCGGTTTCAGGGTGGGGGGACGTTTTCACCGGTATTCAGGACATTAGATCGAGCATCAACCACTACTACCGGTGCGATTCTTCCCTTCCAACATTTAAGTACCACAGGAAGCGGTAGTTACCGTTCCCTGAAAAGATCTTTTCCTTTACCTTTTCCTAAGATTAGTCCCGATACCTCACAGGAATCGGATCTGGTTGACCAGATAGGCCAAGTAGCCTCTAGTCGGGTGACTTCGGTCCCTGAGGTTCAACCAGAAAAGATCACCTTTCCTGATAACTATCAGGTATCTGATAAATGTGTGGGAACAGAAAACGACCAGACTTTCTCGGATGGTCGGGGCCAGATAGCTCTAGGGACGCCTGGTTCAGATCCAATCAGCGCCAGTGGTCCTAGAAATTCTAGGCTGGCCTCCTCAAGCCGGCCTGGCCGACTTGGACATGTTAGTCGCCGATGTTCCGTGGGAACTTCGTCTCAGGGAGTGTCTGTGGTCTCAAGGACCAATTTACCTTCGTGCTTTACAGTCGCTGGTTTTAATGGCCTGGCCATTGAGACCCAAGTACTGAAGGACAGAGGTTTGTCTACTTCAGTCATTCCTACCCTTATTAAAGCAAGGAAAGCGACTTCCAGCAAAGTCTATTATCACACATGGAAGACTTATATTGCGTGGTGCGAATCTTTAGGATTTCCTCCACGTACCTATTCGGTGACTCGAATATTGGCCTTTTTGCAACAAGGGGTTGAGCAGAAGCTAGCCTTGAGCACCATCAAGGGTCAAGTTTCAGCATTAGCAATCTTCTTTCAGAAGCCTTTAGCTACCAAATCCTTGGTGCGGAATTTCATCCAGGGGGTGCGGCACCTGGCTCCTCCAGTCCGCGCGCCCTTACCGCCCTGGGATCTTAATTTGGTTTTGTCGGTTCTACAGAAACCTCCCTTTGAAAACATCAGGGAGATTCCCTTGCTTACTCTATCCCAGAAGGTGGCCTTCTTGGTGGCTATTACTTCTGCTCGCAGGGTGTCAGAACTGGCTGCATTATCATGCCAGTCACCATACCTAGTGATTCATAGGGATAAGGTAGTACTTCATCCTAAGCCATCTTTTCTTCCCAAGGTGGTTTCAGATTTTCATCTGAATGAAGATATTGTACTACCTTCCTTGTGTCCTCAGCCCAAGCATCATCGGGAACATGCGTTGCATTCCTTAGATGTGGTTCGGGCAATCAGGGTATACCTGAAAGCTACGGAATCATTCCGTAAGACGGATTCACTTTTTGTGATCACGGATGGCCCCAGAAAGGGTTTGCCTGCATCTGCCGCGACCATTGCCAAATGGATTAGACAAACGGTGGTACAGGCTTATTCTATTAAGGGTCAGAGTCCTCCGTTCCCTGTTAGGGCGCACTCCACTCGAGCGCTCAGTACTTCCTGGGCCTTTCGCCATCAGGCGTCAGTGGTCCAGGTATGTAAGGCGGCCACCTGGTCGTCGGTACATACCTTTACAAAATTTTATAAAATTGATGTGACGGCATCGGCGGATGCCTCATTTGGCCGCAAGGTTTTGCAGGCCGCAATTTGAGGAGACCGGTGGTCTACCTCGAGGGTTTTTTTCTGTTTGAAAAAAAAAAAAAAAAATTGTTTTTCTCTTTTTTTTGGTTGAGTCTCATCATTAAGGATGAGCATTGTAAACTTCTAGTTGGCACCGGTTGGGCCTTCTAGATTGGGATTTGATTTCCATTTTCCCACCCCTCAGTTGTGATACTGCTCTGGGACGTCCCGAAGGTGGTGTATCACCGAGGACTACGTCTGTCGATGAGCGCTAGAGAAAAATGGATTTTTGTAAAATCTTACCGTAAAATCCTTTTCTCTTAGCTCATCGACAGACGTAGTCCCCGCCCCTCTGTTTTGGAGTTGGGTTGGGTTAAATTCTCTAAGCACTGCTTTTTCACATAACTGATTTGCTGAGGCAGAGAGAGAGAGGATATACCCTCTGGGACTGCCCCTAGGGTGTGGCCAGAGCTTTTTAATTTCCTGTCTAGTCCTGCTCCTGCGGAGGTAACATAACCCGAAGGTGGTGTATCACCGAGGACTACGTCTGTCGATGAGCTAAGAGAAAAGGATTTTACGGTAAGATTTTACAAAAATCCATTTTTTCTTTCATTCCCATTCAGTGGATGGCATTGTTATTGAGGGTTACTAAATTGGTCACAGCTCATAAGTGCATTAGAGATTATGAAGTGGTCATCTATTTAAAATTTCCATGTAATGAGGCTCATTCCTCTGTTAAGCGATTTCAAAGACCCACTCTTTAAAAGGAAGCATGAGGGCAGACCTCTGGTATTTTGTAAAAGACCCTTCTTGGCAGCAGGTATGGGGCCTGGGAGTAGGGAAAAGGGGTGTGATTTCAAGTGTGCTTGAAATGCTAAGATCTGGCCTGTCACCTGTTTATATTATAGTAAATAAATTGTATAGATCCAAGGGCACGACCATCAAATGTGCAAGATGGCCATCATCACTGTTTAGAAATCTAAGTGTACGGCTAGCATGTAGTAATTGAGAAAGCATTGCTTTTAATTTCTTCACTTTTTTAGTTTTTCTTTTTTTTGCAGCTATATAGTGTGAAGTTGTTTCTAGACAGATAATACTATATCCAATTTGTATGTCTACCCAGGTTTGGCAGATACCAGAGAATGGATTAACTGCACCACTTACAGAGCCTGCAGTTGTGTTGGAGGGGCATTCCAAGAGGGTTGGCATTGTAACATGGCACCCTACAGCCAGCAATGTGTTACTCAGTGCAGGTATGTTAATATTTACATGTGTTCATGTAAAGGTTTTGGGTGATCTACATAAGAATTTAAGTCATGGGCACTAATTTTCAGATCTAAATTTCAATTTAAAATGTTTGGACAACTGAATCACTCAAGCGCTCACTCCGATGGGAATGATAGGTGTGCCGCTCTCCTTAGGCGGGGAACTCCAAACAATACACACATGAAAGAGAAAAGGCGGTGCAAACACCTAGTCCATTACCCTTGGACACCTTTAAAAAGTTTATTAAAATGGCAAAAACATACTCAGACATGAAGACCAAAAGTTGCATTGAATGAGTCCACCACATGTGGAAATGAACATGTCCCTGTATTTGGACCGGTGACGCGTTTCGGGAGGCAGATGCGAAATGTATAAATATACGTATCTACAATGAGATACAAATTGATTAATGATGTATGCCAGTGGGCCAAAAAAGGGGAGAGAGATGGAAAAGAAAGGGAACGGGGGAATAACCCTTGTAGTAGGTACAGAACAACTAAAGGTACAAAATGTAGAGATGTATAAAAATGGAAGATGCATAGGGAACGTCCTTTCAAGGAGCTGTGACAGTATGGTTCATGGGAGCAACTCAGTACAAGAAACACTGGATGGACGTCTAGAATTGTGTAGTGGTCCCTTAAATAAATTGGAAAATATATAATATACATGTCAATAGAAAACTTCTGGAGAAAACAAAATGTGTGCAGAATTACAATAACATGTCTAATTTATTTAAAAACAAAAAATATTGGCGCCGATGACTAAAAGTGATGGCAAAAAACGACTCTAAAAGATGAAAATGAAATTCACTAAAATTGGGAGATTAGGTGGTGAAAAAAGGGGAGGGGAAGACTAGACATTTAATGCAGCCAGTGATAATATAGAAAGGTGGTACCCTGTGTAATAACCGTACAAACCATAGTCTAAGGTGGTACAGGATTCCTACAAAAAGACATAGTTCCACCCAGAATGCTACCTGTAGAGTCGCAGCCAACAGACCCTCCCAACGTCACGCTGGCGTCTATCGCATAGGGGAAGAGAGATCGTCCGTACCGTACGGCAATTGGCGCCAAAATCGCTCCCCCATAAGGACGCAGATTGAAAGATAACGCCCCCCCCCCCGGCGCGCAGCATCACAAAGGACGTTGCACGCATCAGGCGTGGCGTCAATGGGCAACGGGTGTCCGCCCGACTACCCATGTCTGAAAGGCAGAGGAGGAGAGGAAAAGCCCCAGACGTGCATCGCAGCTCCCGGAAATGGAGAAAACCCGAGCACCTAACCATAAATCACCCATAGGAGAAAACTAAGTAAAATGGCAGCTTAGACCATGTACGAAGTATGGATATAAAAAACTAGATTTTATGCCTGTCCAATAGTTTTCTTCAGTGAGAAGGGGAAGAGAAAAAGGGGAAATGCAAAATAAGAAAACCAAAAATTTATTCAAAATGTCTAAGTATGTTTTTGCCATTTCAATAAACTTTTTAAAGGTGTCCAAGGGTAATGCACTAGGTGTTTGCGCCTCCTTTTCTATTTCATGTGTCAATTAAAATGTGTACTACGTATACCTCATATTTTTTATAAAGCTTTTTTCCAGTTGCCTCTGCTTCAGTATAATAAGTAAGGGTTCATAAAATTGATAGGATTTCAAAACCTATTTGTAATTTGTACAAATTTATGGACATTATTTCTAGTATTTTGAAACCTTGGATTAAAAACTAGTTCTGGTAACCCCTGGTGTATAAGAATGCACAGATTTAGACATTAAACTTGTGGTTCATGCAAAAAGTCAGTGCAATGTGTCACTAATGGTTTTTATTGCTAGTAAATGTAGTCAGTATTGTGGAATGGGCATAGTCTGCTACACAAATAAAATGGTGTGTTAAAATGCAAAACTTACAGCTACTATCTTTAAAAAAAAATAAAAATTAAGTCTGCAAATTCTGTAGCTGCACTTCCACAACTCTCACCTTGGAGAGAATTCCAGAAGTGGGAGCAAGTACCTTCCAGAAACGAGGTACCTGCTCGTCGCCCCCCCCCCCCCCCCCCCCCTCCAAAAAATGTTAGACGAGGAGGGTAAGTAGAGGCATACTAGCACTACTTTCATTTTTAAGTAAAAGTCTGTTTTTAAGATCTCACATTGGCTCCTAAAATGACTTCAAAACGTATCAAGTGCATAGATGAGAAAAGTGGAGTCTAATAAGTCTGTACCCCTGGTCCCATGATCATTGCTGCATGTCTGAAGGAGGAGGTTTTTCAGAAATGTTGCACACAAAAGCAGTGTAAGCTGCTGAAGGAGTCAAGTTAAGAATGAATGGGGCTATAAATAGAAGCACAGAGTCGGGTCATATTTCTGCTCTTTTATCACGCCACCTTGCATTAAAATCAGGTGTTAAAATATTTCCATAATTCTTCCAATTACATAGTCAAGGAGCTCTAAACTAGGAAAATATGACTTAACCAGTTATTTGGTTGCATATAATTGGTATTGTCAGTCAACCTGATGAACAGATGGGCAGTTTAAGAGTGCTAGGTCCTGCCCTCAAAATTGGCTACACTCCCTTGCACAGAAGGGAGGTAAATTAGTACTTTGTAACTGTAGCAGTTTTCAAACTTTCTGCATGTTAGTTGGATGGGATTTTTGTTCTGTGTTTTTTGTACCTGTTCTCATGAGCAGGCAGCAATAAAAGTTGTTTTTTGTTTTTTAGGATGTGATAACGTCGTCATTATCTGGAATGTGAGCACATCAGAGGCTGTAATAACGATCGATGAAATGCACAATGATATGATCTATAGTGCCTGCTGGAACCGCAATGGCAGCCTTATTTGTACTGCCTCCAAAGACAAGAAACTACGTGTAATTGACCCACGCAAAATGGAGCTGGTAGCGGTGCGTAATCATTAGGTCTTTCTTGCCTGGAAGTTTTGTACTTGGAATTATCTGGAAAATGTTTATTTTTTATTTTTTTTATAATCTGTCATTATATAGAAGCAGACTTGACAGAAATGACCTGCACCTTCAAAAAATAAAGAATAAAATAAAATCTGCAGAGACAGTTCCTTTCAAAAGCCAAGTCCAGCAATAACTTCAGTTTTGAGAGGACATGAACAGGATTATGTTGTGGTGTTATAGGACCCTAACAGCGAGTTATCACAGTATATCCAGTGCAGCCCAGTCAGTTTTATGTCAGACTTATTGCTTGACCTTTCTACATACACTCCATATGTGATCCCAGCAGTAACTGAGAAGGTATACAAGAAATTACTCTTTTGTTCATTGATGGACACAGCTCCTGATTTTCATAACCATTGATTATACTGCCTGCCCCCTACAGGAGTAGGACACTAGGCAGAAAAAGAATTTGGCTACGGCAGTCCCAGGGGGTATACTCCCTCCCTCTGCTATAGGTACTCGTTTTTTTTTTTTTTTTTTCTGCCTAGTCAGGAGTAAGGACCTAGTTCCTTGCTGGGATCTCTGGTCCTGGCAATTTTTTTCCTTTTTTAGATACATTTTTTTTCTCCTGGATTTTTCCTTTGAGATCTACAATCAACTGCCAGACTGGGCAATGGGCTGTATAATCTAGATCCAGTGGTAATCCCAGTCTGGCCAGTGAGCACGCACAGACCTCAGCTTCGCGCTAGGTCGGCCGCAACACAGCCCCACTGGACAGGGGTTAGCCTGTGAGTTAAACGCCTGACGAGGTCGCATACGACCGGGTCTCGCCCGAATCACAGCCTTTCTCCTGGCTGACAGCCCCCCCCCATTTCGAAGGTGAGGGGCTCTGTCTGAAAGGGTGCCTGCTGGTTCCTGGTATGGGGAGTAGCTGTTCCCCCCCCCCCCCCTCCCCCTGGAGGGTTTTGGGGTGGACACGATTGGCTGTGCTGGGGAGGGGGGGTTGTACCTGGTGGGGGCTCTTGCCCGGGGGCCCTCCGTCCTGCCTGGGCCTGTCCTTGAGGCCTAGGGATCCCTCCTGGGTCCCTGGTATTCTCGTGGGGCTGCTATTTTGCTGTAGTCTGTGTTTCTATGCATCGCGGCCATGTTTGTGTAGTTCGGCGGCCATTTTGCAGTGGTTTGCCATTGAAAATAGCGGCGGCCATGACAGTGGAGCCCTGTAGGCGGCTGTTTCGACGGCGGGAGCCTCTCCTCATCCCGTGGTGCTGACTCCTGGATCCTTTCACTTCCTGATCACCACTCATGGAGTACAGTTTATCTTGGTGGCTGCGGGTGCCTGTTCTGTTGGGTGGTGAGTCTGGTGGGGTTCTCTCCTTTTCTGCAGAGGATGGCTTGGTGCTTTGTGCCTGGCGACCGGGTGATGCTTGTCCATTTTCAGTGTGTTACACTTTTTGTGAGGTTCCCCTGGTGACTCATGGAGTCTTTGGAGCACATCTCCCCACCTGTGGCTCCGGGGCCCTCCAGGTCCCATTTATCCATCGATGAACCGACAGCGGTACTGGAGTCCTTTGTGTCCCGGGTGGAGGTGACTGGCTAGCGAAAAGCGCCTTCCCCTGCCTCATCTGTCATCGGATCCTGAATCTGATTCGGCTGCTGCAGACGTGGGTCTCCACGCTGTGCCCGGAATCCTAAAAGTGAGGTTGATTCCTCCACATCTGCAACCGCGAACATATCGCGATTGTATTTGTGCGTGAGACCTTGAAGATGGAAGCAGCTGCGACGGAGGCGCAGATTCGCTTTGGCAATCGCAAGCCTTCCTCAGCGGCAAAGGCCTATTTTGACAGAATTGTCGTTAACGCCAAAGCGTCCCCTATGGGGTCCCTAAGCAGTTTACTAGGCGTTACCCCAATAAAGAGTCCCTTATTAAGAGGTAGATTGTTCCACTGGTGGTGGACCCTCCAGTTTCCAGATTGAACAAGGCTGTGTGTCTTTTGGCTCAAATGCTGGTCTGCGGACCAGACTTCTAAAAATGCCTTGACTGATCTCCCCTTTCAAGGGAGTTGCCTGTTTGGGGCTACCCTGGATGACGACATTAAAGGTGTCACAGGGGGAAAGAGTACTTTTTCTTCCGCAGGCTACTAAGGGCAAGCAACCTCGTTGTAGACGTGGGCCCTCATTCTCGGCTCATATCTTTTTTTTTTTTTTTTTTTCGTCCCTCAGGGTCGACTGACAAGGGCTCAGAGCTTTTTAGGGCCACCTCTGGAGGATCCAAACTAACCCGGTATGGCAAGCCAAGAGCAAGCTGGCAGGCGGAATACCACAGTTAAACCTCAATTTGAGAATATTCGGGAGATTCCCTTGCCTACGTTACCCCAGAAGGTGACATTCTTGGTGGCTTATTACCTTGGCCCGCAGGGTTTCGGAATTGGCGGCATTATACTGTCGCAGTCCCTATTTAGTGGTCCATGGGGATAAAGTGGTTCTTCGTCCTTGTCCATCATTGCTGCCCAAAGTTGTCTCTGACTTCAATTTGAATGTTGCCTTCCTTGTGTCCAAAATCGGCTCATCCGAAGGAATTTGCTTTGCATACCTTGGATGTGGTTCGTAGGATTCGGGTGTACCTGGCAGCTACTGAGTCCTTTCAGAGGTCAGACTCCCTTTTTGTGGTTACAGATGGACCAAGAAAAGGGCTGACAGCTTCTTCGGCTACCATCTCCAGATGGATCAGACAGTGACTCAGGCCTATTCCATTATGGGTCAGGTTTTACCTTTCCCTTTCACCGCTCATTCTACTCGGGCGCTGAGTTATTTTTGGGCCTTCCGTCATCAGGCACAAATATCGCAAGTTTGCAAGGCGGCCACTTGGTCGTCTGTGCATACCTTCACAAAATTCTATAAGGTAGATACTTTGGCATCTGGGAATGCTTCTTTTGACGCAAAGTTTTGCAGGCTGCTGTTTAAGAGGGGCTGTGTCCTCTTGAGGGGTGTTTTTGTTTTTTTTTTTTTTTTTTTTCTTTAAACCTTTTATTTTTCGGACGGGCTCCTGTGTCCTGGTTAAGGGCTCTTATGTTTAGCCTTGGGTTATTTTCCCCACCCCTCATTTTTCCTTTGGCACTGCTTTTGGACATCGCACTAGTTATGATTAATGGAGGGCTGTGTCCGCCAATGAACGAAAGAGAAAATGGGATTTTTGTACTTACCATAAAATCCATTTCTCTTGAGTTAATCGACAGACACAGCACCCACCCCTCTATGAAGTTCTGATACTTCTAATACTGCTTGCTACTAAACTGATTACCTAGAGCAGAGGGTGGGGGTTATATACCAGCTAAGGACGTTCCATGGGCGTAGCCAGGTGTTTTTTGTCCTGCCTAGTCCTCCTGGAGGAGGAAAGCTATTTTCTCTGGGAAACTTGGCAGGAGAGAGGGGCCAGAAGCGCCATCCAAGAAGAAGAGGATCAGGGCTGCTCTGTGTGAAACCATTGCGCAGAGCAGGTAAGTTTGACATTTACAAAAAAAAAACTTATAGATTGGAGTACGATTATATGTCAGGAAGTGTTCAGTGTTCCTAGGTTTCTGCCTATTTGACCCCAATTGCTGGACTTGCTTGGAAGAATGCGATTGTTTTCTAACAAAGACTACAATTGAAACACAGTATTAAGAATTGAGATACTTTTTTGTGCTTTTGTCATTCTTTATCAGCTGGCACTCCGAAGTCTCAATATACCTTTTTATTTTCTTTTAGGAGAAGGATAAAGCTCACGAAGGAGCTCGACCTATGAGAGCGATCTTTTTATCTGATGGCAGTGTTTTTACAACCGGATTCAGTCGAATGAGTGAGCGCCAGCTAGCACTGTGGAATCCAGTATGTTAAAATGTTATGGTTTTGTTATGTTGTGCTGAGTGGGTTAGAATGAAAAACTATTGTACAGGAGGTGAAAGTCACCCTTATTTATGTATTTAAACTATTAAGCTGTTTACTTGTAGTTCAGCTTTAAATAAGCCAAGCTGCATTCAGCATTTAATTTTTAATTTTATTTAGGACCACCTTTTAAGTTATGTTACTACTGTCCAAATATGTTAAAAGTGGTAAAATATGTAGAGCTGCATAATATCTGTTTTTTGAGAATGCACAGTTAATAAAGGACTTCCTTGTTTACAGAAAAGTATGGATGAGCCTATTGCACTACATGAAATGGACACTAGCAATGGCGTCTTGCTACCTTTCTATGACCCAGATACAAATATCATTTACTTGTGTGGAAAGGTGAGATTTTATTGATTCTTAAAGGAAATTACATTTTATAATTTAGTGTGGCCTTGGGGAAATTGATTTGGCAAAAGGCTATATCACAAAGAAAATCAGACCTCAAATACTTTTTCAGTACCCCTCTACACTGCCAGACATTTGGCCAATGCTAGGCAGGGTTTACTTTTTCTTCTGCAATTTTTGTGTAGGTGCATTTACATGCTCCATAGAGATGAATGGGAGAGAAGTGTTGGGCTTGAACATTCATCTTTGTAGAATAAATTAATAATAATAATGCACCTTAGCAGTAGAGTATGGTACGCCAGGAAGCCAACTTGCAGTAAGCCCTGCCTGGCATTAAGCTTGTTTGGGGGGAAGAGGGTGTCGTATACGAATTTTCTTTAAAATGGGTAAAGCTGTCTTTTTTAATATTGATAGAAATGAACATGCTTTATAAACCTATTGACAGTTGCATTTTTATAGGCTTGCAATCAGTAGGCTCAGAGGAAAATGTGGCAAGGCTGAAAGATCTTGATCCATGAATAGAAGTACCGTAAGACAGAGCAGGCAGTAGTATTCCTGTCAATGCAGACAACCTCCTGCGCATAAGTGTGATGTTCAGACCCCAATTGTCTCTCACGCATCAACTTTTCCAGGCATAAAAAAGGCCACCACACTTTGCTGCCCTCTTGGGACTAGGGAAGCCCATATACCATAATTCTGAAAAAGCAAAAAAAATAAAAAGGCGCTCCAGTCTAGCGCATTCGCTTTGTAAAAATGTTTGTTAAAGATAAAATAGATGTATACTCACAAACTACTATATATCACAAGCTGCACATAATCATCCAAAGCCAATATTGCCCAGTCTGCCTATGGATCCTGGTGGGTTCTTCCTGGAAAAGAAGCATATGCAGCAGATTGGCCAATGTTGACTTTGTAAGATTATGATCAGGTTATATATAGTCGTATGTGACTATACTTCTATTTTATCTTGATTAATGTTTTACAAACCTGTCTGACCATTATACTGAACATAGCATCAATGGCCTGGAATGAGTATGCAGGTTATTACTTGGTACTATTTTCAATTTTCCTGTTCTGCATCCTTGTTCAGGATCAGTAACTCAACATAACAGGAAATTATATTTCTCTTTTGTCCATTGACAGACACAGCTCCTGATCTTCATAACCATTGGGTTCTACTGCCCTCTACAGGAGTAGGACACTTGATATGCCTATGGGCACTCCCAGGGGGTATACCCCCTCTCCTTGTTATAGGTACTCAGTTTTTTTTCTGCCTAGTCAGGAGTAAGGACCTAGTTCCTTGCTGGGATCTTTTGGTCCTGGCAATTATTTCCTTTTAGATGTTTGCTTTCTCCTGGATTTTTCCTGTGAGATCTACAATCAACTGCCGGACTGGGCGATGGGCTCAATAATCTAGATCCAGTGGTCACCTTAGTCTGGCCAGTGAGCGCGTACAGACCTCAGCTCCGCGCTAAGTCGGCCAAGTCATAGTCCCACTGGTCGACAGCTGACCTGCGAGTTGTAGCGTTCCTCCTGGCAGACAGCCCCCTCCCCCCCCCCATTTCGAAGGAGAGGGGTTCTGTCTGGAGCGGTGCCCACCCAGTTCCTGTTGTTGTGAGTAGCTGCCCCCCTCTTCCCCGGGAGGGTTTTGGGGTGAACGTGGGCCCCTCCTTGGGACAGTCAAATTCCCAGGTTCCCCTCCCTCCCATCAGGCACCCCCTTATCCTACCCCCGGCCTTTAAGAATCTGGCTGACAGGAAGGCAGAGGCTGTGGCCCACAATATGTACTCCGGCTGGTTCAGCACTGAGGCCGGTATTCGCTGGTGTCGCAAACTCTGACCGAGTGAGCTAAGCTTTTACGCCGTGACCTGGAGGGAAAACTGTTTCCCCCTTCCGTTGTGGAGCTGGCGGACCAGCTGGTCCAGGGGCTGCAGTTTCTGTAATGCCTCTTTGGATTCGAGTCCCCTAGTGCGATGACCTAGAACGCCCGAGTTGAAGCGTGCCCCTCGGCTGGCAGCACCCTCACTTCGGGTTGGAGGTGGTCTGCCTAGAGCGGAGCCCACCTAGGCCATGGTATGGTGAGTAAATGTGACCCCTCCCTTGTCCCTGGTGGCCTTGGGGGGATGTGGGACATCTCCTGGGGATAATAGGACCTGTGCCTCCTAAAAGATCCTCCTGGCCTGTCAGGTACCCGGCCTTTGTGCCTGGTCTCCCTCTCTCGTTCCCACAGAGGGCTATGTAACTGGGGCACCTGGCGTCCTGAGGGGGTAGCAATAGTACCTTGTTTCTTGCTGAGTCGCCTTGTAGATCCTTGAGGCCTTCATGGTGGGGGTCACTGGCCGCATGGCGCGCCGTCATCTTAAGTGTGGGCGATGTACAGATTTTTCCTATTGACTTGTATGGGGCAGCCTTTTTCCTATTAACATGCATTGGCAACCATTTTTGTGTAGTCCTATGTACTACACTAGCAGCGTGACCTTTTACATCCAGGCCGAGGTCACTTCCTGGGATTCTTCTTCCTGCTGCAGAGGCCGTTCAGAAGGGTTTTCTCTGGAGGTGGTACAATACTGGGGTCTTTGTGGGCATATCCCTGCGCACTCTGCTGTTAATGTACATTTAAGGGGAACTCCACAGACCACTGTGATCAGCGGTGGGAACCGCGATTGACGCTTCTTAAAGTGACAGTACTTTGTTTTTTTTGTAACTTTAATTATGGAGTCCCACCCTCAGACCCACTCTGTGCGACTCCCGGACAGTCCGGACCGCAGTCACTGGCTGCGATTTCAACAGCTCTGGAAAGCCTGGCAACAAAAGTTGATTTTGTCATAAAAAAAGGTTAATAGCCGGAAACAGCCGCTGCCTTCTCCATCTTTGGTGGAGTCCTCTGATTCGGAGGCTGATGTGGTTGCCCCAGACGGCCCCCTACCTGAAGGGTTACCGTCCTCGCGGTCAGATGGTGAAGAGGACCGGTCTTCAGCTGCAATCGCGGAAGCGTGCTCTGGTGGAAGCCCTGTTTTTTTCCAGTGAGGGAAACTTTAAAATTGGCTAATGAGCTCACGCTGGTAGGGGCGCGGGTCTTTCGCAAAACCCAAAAGTCTGGCAAAGTTTTTTTCCCCTGTCCCAAGGCTTTTCATGATATTGTGTGTAGCAGGATTTCCAGCCTTTGTGCTGGATGTGGGTCTGCCAGGGTTACCGCTAGCAACAGCACATTTAAGCATGTTCTCCAAGTGTGAGACAAACAGTCCAGCATCTTTTGGTTTTTGTATTTATTTTAGGAACTTGGATGGGAGAAGGGAATGAGTTGGATACTCCTCTGGCTCGACTATACACTATGTAATGGGACAACTGAGAAACCGCCTTTGACGCCGTCTGAATGCCGGTCAACGCTGGTTTGCCCTTGTTAACACTGACTTGCTGTCTGTGAACTTGAACTGACTTCTGAAACTTCCTTGTGGCTCAAAAGTCCTTTGTACTGCTCCCTTTAGCCTTCCTGGCTGAGGTAGCTATTTGTAAGCACTGCTGCAACTCTTAACTCTTCAAGGCCCACACACACTGGCACCCTCTTTCTCCTCAGGGTCTAAACACTGGCACCCCCTTTCTATAACTGCTGCACAGGTTAGCTGGCTCCTGGATCCCTCTGACCTTCCAAAGTGGTCCCCTATCCTAGGCAGACCCTGGGGCAGTTTATTGTACTCACGACACTGCTTTCCTGGAAACTCCAACCCACCTCCCCCCCCCACAGCTCAGCTTGGTCCTCAGAACACTGGATCCCTCTCTGCAGCTCAGCTCAACCTTCTGTCCTCTAGGCCAGCTGCCCAGGACATCCGTTCTAGGCTGACAGGAGGAGGGACAGCCGTCACCTCCCTCCCGGGGCTCTGCTTCCCGCCAAAGACACCCTGTCATGTGCTCCCCTCAAACTTATATCCCCTTCCCAGGATGCATTGCGGCAGAATCTGCCCTCTGGGATGGATACAAGCCCTGGTGTGCTATTGGTCAGGTTTTCTCCACTGTCCAATGAGAGCCCTCATTGGATACAATGGGGAGACTCACCAACTCAACAGTCACACCTGAGAACACATGACAGCCTGACTTAATAATTGGACCCTGCTGATAAGCAGACAAGGTCTCCCCTATAGGTCACCTACCTAGGAGGATGCTACATGTGACCAATGGCGTTAGGCACGTACTAGTGGTGCCAAAACGCTTTAAACACCGGTATCCTTTTGCTGATAGTCTCAACCGGTGGACGGTGCCACTTAAGGTGGACCACCCTGTTTCCAGGTTGAACAAATCTACTATTGTGCCTGTGGAAGATTCCCCGGTTTTCACAGATCCGATGGACAGGCAGGTAGAATCCCTTTCCTGCCATCTTCACGTATTGGCGGGTTCCATTTTGAAACCGGTCTTGGTGTCTTTGCGGGAACTTGGACCCTGACGAGTTCCCCCCAGAACCAATGGAACTTTTGTACCAAATGGCCCAGGCCCTTGCGTTTCTGTGTGATGCGTCCCTAGAAGCAGCAGCTCTGGTGGCAAGAGTTTCGGCTGTGGGGATTGCCATAGGGTGCATGATTTGGCTGATCAGGGGTCTGACCGGCGGGAAGAGTACTCTTCTTCCTCAATCCTCCAAAGGCAAAACACCCCGTGCTAAGTGGGGTCCTTCTTTGCTGCTCAGACGTTTTTTTCATGCCCCGAGGCGCAAGAAAAAGGTAAGCCATTCAGTGCTTCTGGAGGGGCTAAGAAGCACTGAGGCAAGTCCAAAGCCAGTCAGTCCTGTGCTGCGGACAAGTCCTCTTCAGCATGAAGGGGTGCCCTCACCCGTTTCTGGGGTGGGGGGGGGTGTCGTCTGCGCTTCTTTCAGGAGCCCTGGACCTTCCTTCGTTCAAGACAAATGGGTTTGTGAACTGATTTGTTCTGGGTACAAGATCGAATTTTGGTCCTGGCCGGGGGACAGGTTTTTTTTTTTTCAGTCAAATCTTCACCTGTGTCCAGAGCGTGTGAAAGATCTTCAGGAGGTTGTGCAGGATCTCCAGGCTCAAGGAGTTATCGTGCCAGTTCCTCCGCAGGAACGCTCCCAAGGTTTCTATTTAAACCTGTTCACGGTGCCCAGAAAGGAGGGCAAGGTGCATCTAATCCTTGACCTCAAGGGTCTGCACCGCTTTGTGCGGGTGCAAAAATTCCTATCTCCAGGTCCCCATATTTGAGGGACATCAGTGATTCTTCCGCTTTGCGGTGGCGGAGGAGCATTTTCAATTTCTGGCGTTACCCTTTGGTCTCGCCTCCACTCGCGGAGTTTTTGGCAAGGTCCCGGCCCCTGTGCTGGCTCTGTTGCGTCAGTGGGGGATCTCAATTTTGGGATATCTGGACAATCTCCTGTTGCAAGCAGATTCTCATTCGGATCTGTTGGCCAACATCTCTATTACAGTTCAGACCCTTCAAGAATTTGGGTGGACGCTCAATTTCAAGAAATCTGCTCTGACGCCATTCGTACGGGTCACTTATCTGGGGCTTACTCTCGACTCTGCACTGGCGAGGGTCTTTCTCCCCTTGGAAATGCTTCAGAGGTTGCAAAGGGTTATCAGGTTGCTGATGGAAACCAATCAGTCATCCTTGCGGGCTTGCATGAGGGCCCTGGGCCTGATGATGGTATCTACCTTCGAAGCAGTCCCGTTTGCTCAGTCTCACTTAAGACCTCTGCAGAAAGATTCTGGTGAAATGGAACAGGGATCCTTTTTGGACCAGAAAATTAGTTTGAGCCAATCCCACGAATTCGGCTATATCCTGGATCCAGTCACATGTTCTGTGTTAGGGCAAGTCCTTTTTGCCGCTGTTCTGGACGGTGGTCCCCATGGACGCCAGCCTGTCAGGCTGGGAAAGCTCTGTCCCCAGGGGACAGGGAACATTGTGGAACTAAAAGCGATCAAGCTTTGCCTGTTCCACCGAACGAGCCGACTACACTGTTCTCCGGTTCAGATACTGTCGGACTATGCCACGGCTATGACTTGCGTCAATCATCAAGGGGGCACCAAGAGTGCCCTGGAGGCCAAGGAGGTGGCCAAGATTCTGGTTTGGGCGGAAGCCAATGTTCCAGCTCTTTCCGCAGTCCACATTCCTGGTGTGGAGAATTGGCAAACGGATTTCCTGAGTCAGGTGTTGGATCAAGGGGATAGGTCACTTCATCCAGAGGTGTTTCACCTCCTGTGTGCCCGGTGGGGAACTCCGGAGGTGGATCAGTTTGTTTGCCGACGCCACAGACACTCTGGTGGCTCCATGGAGCCAGTATTGCTGATTTATGCCTTTCCTCCGATCTTACTCCTGCCGAGATTTCTTTGCCCGGTGGCAGTGGAAGGCATTCCGGTCGTTTTGGTGGCACCCGACTGGCCTCGGCGGTACGCAGACCTGGGTAAAATGGTTGTGGATCCTCCATGTCGACTCCCTCTGCGGGAAGATCGGTTTTCTCAGTGACCGATCTTCCATCCTGCTTTACGGTTTTGCTGTTGAAAGCAAGGGCTGACGGATGAGGTCTTTCTGTCTCGGTGATTCCTATCCTTTGGAGGGCCAGGAAGTTGAAATCTAGAAAGATCTAGCATTGTATGTGGAAATCGTACATTTCCTGGTGTGAATCGCTGCAGCTCCACCCTCGCTGGTTTTCTATGGGTAGGGATTTGGCCTTTTTACAAAAAGGGGTTGTGCAGCACTTGGTGTTCGGCACTATCAAGGGTCAGGTGTCGACCTTGGCCATTTACTTCCAACATCCGTTGGCTACTAATAGCTTGATTCACACTTTTATCCAAGGGGTGCATCTGTCTCCTCCGAGGAGATCCCTGTTACCTCCGTGGAATCTCAATCTGGTTTTGTCTGTTCTTCAAAAGCCTCCTTATGAGACTATTGGGGAGATTTCTCTGCTTCCTTGTAGCAGAAGGTTGCCTTCCTGGTGGCGATTACTTCTGCTCGCAGAGTATCTGAGTTGGCAGGGCTGTCCTGTCCGCCATATTGGTGGTCCACAGGGATAAAGTGGTCCTCTGACTTAATCCGTCTTTTCTCCCTAAGGTGGTGTCGGATTTTCATTTTAATGAAGATATTATGTTGCTTTCCTTCTGTCCTAAGCCTAAGCATCCTAAAGGAATTGCTCTGCACTCTTTGGATGTGGTTCGGGCAATAAGAGTTTATCTGATGGTTACTGAGTCCTTTAGAAAGTCAGACTATCTTTGTCCTTACCGACGGTCCTCTCAAAAGGTTTGGCTGCGACCATTTCAAAGTGGATCAGGCAGAAGGCTGTTCAGGCTTATTCAATCAAGGGTTAGTTTCCTCCTTTCCCTGTGAGGGCGCATTCTACTAGAGCGCTGAGTGCCTCTTGGGCTTTTTTGCCATCAGGCCTCTGTTGAACAAGTTTGTAAGGCAGGGACTTGGTCATCTGTGGACACCTTTACAAAATTCTACAAGGTGGATTTCTTGGCATCTTCGGTTGCCGCAAGGTTTTGCAGGCTGCTTTTTTGTAAGAGAATGTTTTTCTCAAAGGGGTCTTTTACCTGGGTGAGCTCCTGTTTAGTTGAGCTTCATGCTACCCAGTTGGCTACGTTTAGCCTTTGGCGTTTGTTACTTTCTGGTTGCGTTTTTCCCACCCCTCATACCTATACCTATACTGCTTTGGGACGTCCCATTCAGCTAATGAAGATGAGGATGTGTCTGTGAATGGACGATAGAGAAAATAAGATTTTTGTAAGATCTTACAGTAAAATCTTTCTCAGAAGTCCATTGACAGACGCAGCACCCGACCCTCTGATTTGGGGATGTTTTTTTCTTCACTGCTTGCAACTAAACTGGTTTGCTGAGTGTGTGTGTGTGTTAGGCCTGTGTGGGACAGCCCCGTGGGCGTGTATTTACATTTTCCTGCCTAGACTACTCCTACAGGGAGGAGCATAACCCATTAAGCTAATGAAGAGGAGGCTGTGTCTGTCAATAGACTTCAGAGAAAAAGATTTTACGGTAAGATCTTACAAAAAGCGTATTTTTTGACTTACCCTAAAATCCATTTCTCTGATGTTCATTGGTGGACACCGCACCCACCCCTCTGTGGAGTTGTAATTCTTCTGACCCGGTTTGTAACTAAACTGAGTACCTGAGTACCTATAGCAGGGAGAGCGAGTATACGACCTTTGACTGCCCATAGGCATAGCCAGATTATTTTTCTGCCTAGTGTCCTACTCCCTTTTTTTTTTTTTTCAGTATTTGATAAGCACTTATCAATCAGATCACCCTCTGGCTTGAAGACCTGGTGGGCTACAGTTTCCCATTCTCTGCCCTCCCCCACTAGGTGTCACTGTTAAAGCTGTCTTCTCTTGATAATTCTACTCTATGAAGGATCGGTGTGTATTGAGAGGTTGTGGGGGGAGGGTGTCATTTTTTTGTCTTTCTAATGCATGGGGCCAAGAGTTTCACCGGTAGAGTACATGAGGGATCTAAGAAGGCAGCAGCATTTAATTTAAGAAGTTCAACACTGTGTGGTTCTGTTTTATAAGAAATTCAGCAGAAGTGTTGTACTATCCACAATATTGGTGTATGAATTTGAAATGCTATTAGATTTTAGACATATCAGGAGTGTAAGCATAGTAACAGGTGATTAGCTAATGCAATCATGGCAAAGGTCTTTAACTTTCTTGGGCAATGCCTAGTCAATGTATGTGTTACTATTAGCTTGTCATTTATAAAGGAGTAACCTGCCTGTAAAATCTTTGGACATAATTATTCAGTTGACCTTTGTATTTTAGACTCCCCCTTATGTTTTTTGTCAGTTGTGGTGCCCTACTACTAATTGTTTTAACTGATTATAGCCTGTATTAACCACTTGTATACCTCTATCACATTCTGTTTACAGAAAACAATGGGCTGTACTGTTTTAATCCATAAAGGCTTAAACAGGGCCGATTTGTCCACTAAATTAAACTGCCAGTTTATTTTTTGGATTATTGGGAAGAAACTGAAGCCTATGGAACAATCCCATACAAGCACAGGGTGGCATTGCACACTCCATAAAAAAAAAACAGTTCACCCCTCCACCTACGCTTGGGCATTAATTTTCATTTTATTCAGTCAGTATCCCAGTCCTCTGATTTCAGCACTGCACTGCGGGAGTGTACTGGCAGTGCAAATGTAGCCTGATGTGGCCTCTGCCACATGCTTACTTCCGCACAGTTTGCAATACTGTCATGATGAGAATGATGTGAGGGATTTCAACAAGACTGTATAAGGACCAACATACTGAACAGCTGACAGGACACAGTAACTGGAACAGCCGCTGAAGCTGATCTCTTGCTTACATATTAGGATTATTTTGGTCATAGAAATCTTATATTTTTTTTAAAAAATTATAGCAACGGAAGAGGTTTTAGGGAAAAAAGAGTGGTTTTGTTTTTTTTTTTTTGTGGTCAGAGTTAAGCTTTAAGTTTTTATATTGCACTCCAATATGATTCAAGTAGAAGCTTAGTTGCATAAAGCAGTAAGCATTTCATGTATAAATGTCAAGCTGCCTTATTTTACAGTAGAATTTTAATCTTTTTTCTGTCATAAAACTAAACAGACCCTGATTTATAGCCGTGACCGTAAACATCCAGAAATTAGGTTTATTCTTCTGAAAATGCGAGTTTCAAAAACTTGGGAACATCACCAAGATACCATGGATCATGTGTATCTTGGGAATCCCTGTCCACAAAATCAAAACATCATTAAAGCCTAAGTCCGAACATTTTCTGTCACTTTAAATTGTTTGGGCCAAGATGAATTGCAGCACTGGACCATTGCTGGAACACAGCACTGCATATGATGCATCTGATGCTAATACAGCATGATGAAATGCTCATAGAAGCCTCATTTACTAAAGGAAATAGTTGTTTTTGGCCAGCATGGCCTAAATTAATTAAATGGATATGAAAAGTGGACTTGGGCTTTTAATGTACTTGTGCCATACTAGTGCATGACACTAGAACGGTGTCGTTTCATTATGTCTTTCCCATCCCCAAGGTAAAGATTTGCATATGACGGTGCATTTTTTGCCCATAACGGCCTCCTGTAGTTGGAAGTTGATTAGGTTTTCTTTTTTGTTATAATGTGATAATGTTGATGTCTCTCAACAGGGTGACAGCAGTATTCGATACTTTGAAATCACAGATGAGTCCCCATATGTTCACTACCTCAACACATTCATCAGTAAGGAACCGCAGCGGGGGATGGGGTACATGCCAAAGAGGGGACTGGATGTCAACAAGTGCGAGATTGCCAGGTATTGCTCTTTACATAGAAGATATTTACTGATCTATTCAGAGCAAAAGAGAACTAGTTATTGCAACTGTACTTGGGTACCAGTGAATCACATAATGCATGTATTACTTTAGTAAATATAAGGGATTGATCTAACATTAAAAGACCAAGCAACATTTTCTTTGCCAAAGTTATTTGGTATGGTAGTACCTTAAAAGGAATCGGCTATTAGTTTTTCTTGGTTCCTCCAATAAAAAAATAACACATCCTGGAACGATGGATGTGTGACTTGTTGAAGCCAGGAGAACCCCACACCCTTCATATTTCAGCCTTCAGTGAGACTAAAGGTGTGCTTACACTAGCACTTTTAACTTGTCCTGGGCATGGTTCACCCCCTTGGGCCAGTTTGTGCAGTGAGTGCTCTGAACCTTGCCCAGTATTAAAGCATACTAGGCTTAGGACCACTTGGAAGATATGGTCTTGGGCGCAGTTCACTTGAAGTCTGGTACGGTTTGTCTCCATGTAAGTGCAAACTGCCGGAGCACAGAAACTCTCTCCATGGATCACAATGTATTGAAACAATCATTGGTCTGGTTAGCAGAGGAGTGTGTCCATATACACTTATGGTCTGTGCACACTAGGCAGCAGAAAGAATGCCAGAACTGCAATCAGTTATCAGATGGCACAGTTTGGCATACATAAACCGTAACCTGAGAGATGCTGATTAACCATCTCTTATGAGGAAAAGACTACTGTAATTATTTATAAGGTGGAAGAGCCTTACTATTTGACCATTTTAAAGCTCTAATCCCTGTTTTAGCGCAAGTGTGTCCTCAACTTACCTCTTACAAATCCATTACAGCTCATCGATTGACACCAGGCACTTTTCATTTCTCAGGATTTTATGGAGGCTTGCACAGTATGTAATTACCAGGGTCTCCGTGTTCAATAAGCTATCCATTATACAGCAGCTGTAATTTCCAGTCTAGGGTATAGGCTGACTGCTTTTTAAAATATTGAATTTGAAAATAAATTGCCAACAGATGAAAACATAATGAAGGAAATGTTCTGAAATCAAAAAAATTAGCACCACCCTAGACTTCATCACTTACAAATTTGCCAAGTTTTGTTTAGTTGGTCTCTGTTAACCCATTGTCTAAAAATTTCCGCTGGTTGTATTTCTGTATTTTCTTGTCTGTTTTATCTGCAGTATCCTTCAGTGTTTTTTGTTTCCATGCTAGTTTAGTGATGTGATGGCAGACTTTGGCAGGGCCAATCCCTTGTATCAGTAAATATAGCCCTGGGTGTGATTCTGTGGAGTTGTCACCAAGTTGTTTCAGCTTTGTCCTCATTATCAAGAATGCTGCTAGGAAGACTGATCATCTTGGAGAGATGTAAAAGTCCTCTATCATAGATGTTGACCAGGGCATTCTGTACTTGGGTGTTCTGTTGCAAAATCAAGACTAGGAAACAAGGCAGTCAGGTCTTGCATTTAGCCCTGCACCTCCACTGTCCATTAGAATTGACAGTTTCAGAGCCCATGGGAACATGTATTTCTCTTACGTCCTCCGACAGTCGCCGCCTCCTCTAAGTCATCACAATTGGGTATTGTCCACCTATCCGTAGGAATAGCTAGGCATATAGACTTAGTCAAAAGACAAAAGGCATTAGCATGTACACACCCACAGGGGCTGTCCCATCTGGTCAATACCCCCCTGCATCACCACTCCCAACTCAGTTTTAGTTTGCCTAGCATTCAGGAATAGTCAGGCTCCCTTGTGCTGGGGCTTCAGTCTCAGCCTTCCTATAGCTTTCATTTGATTTTCTTTGAAAAATGTCAGTTTTTTTCTCTCACTTTACTAGCTGTTTATTTTGTCAGCTTTAGTGTTAGTTTATTCTTCGGATGAAGATGGATCATGCAGTGCTGGGATTCGGACTGGCCGCCCTGGTTCTCCAGGGCACAGAGGGCCAGATGGACCCCCAGCCCGCCATCGAGCGTTCAGCTATGGTTCGCCCTGGCATTATGAACGACCCATCCCTGTTCGCTGCAGGGATGCAGCCGTGAGGTGGCTACCTCACAGGACTCGTCTGCGCTGCTGCAGCGTCATGTCCCTGGCTCACGGCACTCCCTGTCAGATGAGGACAGAGGTTTATCCGTGCATAGAGGCTCCCCCACGCCATCGGGTACAGGTAAGTACTTTTCTGTGTGGGGCCTCTGTCTGGGGTGGCAGTCTGTGTTGCTGTGTGTCCCCATGTCTGTGCCTGTGTGACTCCGTGCGATCCCTGCGGGGTTCGTTTTGTGCAAATTGTATGTTTTTTGCTGGGGGTCCCTGTCCGTGTCGCCTTAGGTGCATGTTGGGGGTGCAGACGTGCGTGTTGTGCGGCGACCGCTGCGGGGGTATGTTCGCGCGGTTCGCCATGTTTTTTACTGCACATGGATATGGCCCCTCCGGGGCGAGTATACAGATCATTTTGGCGCCCTCCGCCACCATTTTGTGGGCTGTAGAACGATCGGGTCGGCCGCATGTCGGCGGCCATTTTAGTGAAGCCTCAATGCATTTCCTATGGGCAGTCATTTTCCCTTAGGTCTGGCTTATAGCCAGCTCCTTCCAGCAGCATTTCCTTTTCCTTTCAGGCAGCAAAGGACACAGGTAGCAACGATCTGCGGGCTCTGCACTGCATCTCTGTCTTCTTCTGAATACTGCTTCTGGCTCAGTTTCTTTCTCCTTTTGGGGGTCTTCATAGCTGTGACAGTAGCGGTGGGCTGCGCACTCCGCAGCGCTATTTAAGGGGACAGTACATCATTTTTTGCATTTTTTCTTGTCTTGAGCCATGGATTCTCAGGAAAGCAAGTTTCCTCCAGCTTTAGTGGGGGGCCCCAGTTCTCCTGTGGCTCCGCTGCGACCTGATTTAGCTGCTACTTTAGTGGCAAATATGGAAATGCTGATGTCTGAACGGGCTGCGAGAAAACGGCCCAGGCTGTCTCTCTCTTCTGATTCAGATGGGGATATGGCGGCTGCTGCTACTGCAAGCGTGCCCTTTTCAGGGTCCCGCTCATCCTTGGACCCCCCGGGGTCTGAGGGGGGGGGGGGCTGACATTGAGGGTGTTGACACATCTTCCCCAGGGTCGCCTGAAGAACGGGCGACCATGGATGAGTCGATTGTCTCTGTTAAAGAAACCTTGCATTTGGAGGATGAGCCCAATCCTCCGTGCGTGATGTCCCCCCTTTGGGACGCACAGGGCCCGCAAGTCTGCGCAGGTTTTTCCCTGCCCAGCCGAATTTCATTACACTGTTAATGAAATGTGGCGCACGTTAAAACGTCCATTCGTGGTACCTAGTCGGTTCAAATTGCTTTATCCTTTTGCGCCGGCTACGGAATCGCGATGGTGTGTGCCTCCACAGGTAGATCACACTGTGGCCGTACTGAACAAGGCTACCTTGGTTCCTACTGAGGATACTCCGGTTTTCCGGGAGTCCACGGACCGGCGGTTGGAGTCTCTAGCCCGCCATTCCTATACGGTGGCGGGTTCGTTGCTCAAACCCGTTTTCGCGTCTGTTATGGTGGCTCAGGCGGTAGCTGATTGGATCAAGGTGTTTAGAAGCAACCTAGTGTCTGACAACGTGCCGCCTGCCCGACTGGAAATGGTGGACCAGATCCACCAAGGAGTCATGTATTTGTGTGATGCAGCCTTAAATGAGGCCCCCTTGGTGGCTCGCCTCTCGAGTGTCGCGGTGCTTAACCGGCGACTGATATGGCTGAAGAGCTGGTCGGCCGACCAGTCCTCACGGAAAACTGTGGCTGATTTTCCCTATGCTGGCTCTCGCCTTTTTGGCGAGGCGTTGGATACCCTGGTGAAAGGCGTCACGGGGGGCAAGAGCACTGTTACCCCAGAACCCGAAGCACAAGTCCTTCCGAGGCAAGCGGGGTTCTGCGCCTAGATCCACTCAGGGGTCCTTTCGTGCCTTTCGGAACCAATCCAAGGGCAAGCCCTTCAAGGCCCAGAGCAACCAGAAGAAGCCCTGGGCGGGTAAGCAGAAGACCGGCAACGCCGGCTCGGCGGGACAATCCGCCTCTGCCTGAAGGGGCGCCCTCACCCATTTCAGGGGTGGGGGGACGTTTGCGCGGTTTCCTTCAACCTTGGCTGCTCCGGGTATCGGACAGGTGGGTCCAGGAAATCGCTCGATCAGGTTACAAGATCGAATTCCTTTCCAGGCCGGCGGACAGATTCTTTCCCTCCAATCTTCGTCTGCTTCCGGGGCGTCTGCAGGATTTGCATCAGGCGGTGCAGGACCTACTTGCTCAGGGAGTGATTATACCGGTACCTCACCGGGACAGGTTTCGGGGGTTTTATTCGAATCTGTTCACTGTGCCCAGGAAGGAGGGCAAAGTGTATCCTATTCTGGACCTGAAAGCGCTGAACCGCTTCGTGCGTGTTCGCAAGTTTCGAATGGAGTCTCTCCGTTCGGTTGTTGCCTCCTTGAGTCCGGGAGAATTTCTGGCTTCGATAGATCTGAAGGATGCGTACCTGCACATCCCCATTTTCGAGGGTCATCAGCGGTACCTTCGGTTTGCTATCGCAGAGGACCACTACCAGTTTGTGGCGTTACCTTTCGGTCTCGCTTCGGCTCCAAGGGTCTTCACCAAGGTGTTGGCACCGGTTCTGGGCCTGCTACGGGCCCAGGGCATTGCGGTCCTGGGGTACCTGGACGATCTGCTTCTGAGATCGAGGGCCAGCCAGGACCTTGTGCGCGACCTGTCCATCACGGTACAGACGCTTCAGGAGTTTGGATGGACCATCAACGCTCAGAAATCAGCGTTGTCTCCGTCGCTTCGCCTTCCCTATCTGGGAATGGTTCTGGACTCTGCTCAGGCAAAGGTGTTCTTGCCGGAGGACAAGCTCCGTCCTCGTCACTCAGGACCTGCATGCGGGGCCTGGGGTTGATGGTGTCGGCCTTTCGAGGCGATTCCCTTTGCCCAGTTCCACACGCGGGCTCTCCAGACGGAGATCCTGGCCAGGTGGGACAGACTTCCTCAGTCCTTGGATCTGGAGGTGTCCTTGAGTCGCCAGACCAGATTGGCTCTTCTGTGGTGGATCCAGTCCCCGGCGGTGGCGGAAGGCAAGTCCTTCCGCCCGGTGGTGTGGACAGTGGTTACCACGGACGCCAGCCTGTCAGGCTGGGGTGGAGTCCTGGGCAACCTGTCTGCCCAGGGCACTTGGTCGGAGGAGAAATCCTCCCTCCCGATAAATGTGCTGGAACTAAGAGCAATAAAACTGTCTCTTCCAGTGGTCGGACCGTCTCCAGGGCCTGCCTGTTCGTGTACAGACGGACAATGCTACCGCGGTGGCTTACATCAACCATCAAGGGGGCACCAGGAGTGCTCGAGCAGCCCGGGAGGTGTCCGACATTCTGTCTTGGGCCGAGACTCATGTCCCGGCGATCTCGGCAGTTCACATTCCGGGTGTGGACAATTGGCAGGCCGACTATCTGAGCCGCCAGACCAGGGGGAATGGTCCCTGCACCCGGAGGTCTTTCAGATGCTGTGTGCGAAGTGGGGATCCCCAGATGTGGATCTGTTCGCATCCCGGCTAAACCGAAAGGTGGAAAACTTTGTGGCAAGAACGCGCGATCCGTTGGCGGACGCCTCGGATGCGTTGGTGGCCCCTTGGCATCAGTATCGTCTGATGTACGCCTTTCCTCCGATTCAGTTACTATCCCGGTTCCTTTGCAGATTGGCCTCGGAACCGCACATGGTGATTCTGGTGGCACCGGACTGGCCTCGCCGGTCCTGGTACGCCGACGTTGTTCACCTGGCAGTGGCGCCTGCCTCTGCGGGAAGAGCTTCTGTCTCAAGGTCCAATCTTCCACCCTGCTTTACATTCGCTGGCTTTAACGGCTTGGCTGTTGAGACCCAGGTCTTGAAGGACAAGGGTCTATCTCCTGAGGTTATTCCTACCCTGATCAAGGCTAGGAAATCTTCATCTGGTAAGACCCATTACCGTACCTGGAAGGCCTACTTCACCTGGTGTGAGTCCAGGGGGTTCTCCCCTCATTCATACTCGGTGTCGAGGATCTTGGCCTTCCTCCAGTCTGGAGTGGATCAGCGCCTGGCGCTGGCCACAATAAAGGGCCAGGTGTCAGCACTGGCGGTCATTTTCCAACGCCCTGTGGAGTCTCATTCCTTGGTGCGCACCTTCATTTAAGGTGTGCGACATTTGGCTCCTCCTAGAAAGGAGCCTTTACCTCCATGGGACTTGAATTTGGTCCTGTCTGCTTTGCAGCGGGCTCCCTTCGAGAATATCAGGGAGATATCGTTGCCTCTGCTGTCGAAAAAGGTTGCTTTTCTTGTGGCGATCACTTCGGCTCGTAGAGTGTCGGAACTGGCGGCGTTGTCTTGCCGTTTCCCTTACTTGATAATTCACAGGGATAAGGTGGTTTTGCGACCACCCCCATCCTTCCTTCCCAAGGTGATCTCTGATTATCACCTTAATGAGGACATTGTCCTGCCTTCGCTTTGTACGAAGCCTAAACATCCGAAGGAGATTGCCTTGCATTCCTTGGATGTTGTTAGGGTGATCAGGGTTTACCTGAAGTCTACGGAATCCTTTCGGAAGACGGATTCCCTCTTTGTCCTTCCTGAGGGACCTCGGAAGGGCATGGCTGCGTCCGCAGCAACTATTGCCAAATGGATCAGACAGACCATTGAGCAGGCTTACGCCTTGAAGGAACGGGTTCCGCCCTTCCCTGTTAAGGCGCACTCTACCAGGTCTTTGAGTACTTCCTGGGCCTATTGGCATCGGGCCTCGGTGGCCCAGGTGTGCAAGGCGGCGACTTGGTCGTCGGTGCACACTTTTTCCAAGTTCTACAAAGTAGACGTTCTGGCATCAGCTGATGCTTCCTTTGGCCGCAAAGTTCTCAGTGCGGCTGTGCCATAATGGACTCTTGGTTTTTTCCTGGGTCCCTGGCTGTTGGCATTTGCTTTCCTGGGCTGTTGCTCCTGTTGAGCATTTTGTTGTTGTTGCCCAGTTGGTTCTTACAGTGCGTGTAAGATTCCTTTCTCTGATGTGGGTACTGCGTTGCCTTTTCTAAGGTTGCGTCTCCCACCCCTCATGTCTATACTGCTTTGGGACATCCCAATTGTGATGACTTAGAGGAGGCGGCGACTGTCGGAGGACGTAAGAGAAAACAGAATTTTTGTAAAATCTTACCTGTAAAATTCCTTTCTCTGGGTCCTCCGACAGTCGCCGCCCCCGCCCCTCTTTTTGGGGTTCTTATTACCTACTGCTATGCTACCAAACTGAGTTGGGAGTGGTGATGCAGGGGGGTATTGACCAGATGGGACAGCCCCCGTGGGTGTGTACATGCTAATGCCTTTTGTCTTTTGACTAAGTCTATATGCCTAGCTATTCCTACGGATAGGTGGACAATACCCAATTGTGATGACTTAGAGGAGGCGGCGACTGTCTGAGGACTCAGAGAGAGGAATTTTACAGGTAAGATTTTACAAAAATTCCGTTTTTTTTTTTTTTTTTTCTTTTACATTAATCAAAGTATACCATGGCCCAGTCTGGGGGGGAAAAAAAAGTTTTACGGTTTTCAGGCTCTTTTTGTGTTCAGTCTCTATCCTATCCTAGTCCCTATCCTCCACTGATGCACCTAGCAAAAAGTGTAACACAAAGCAGTGCTGTTTCTGGTCACATGCATCGCTCTGTATACTAAAATATCCGTAGAGCTTATTGTGTCTGCACGTAGAGGTGTAATACATCTGTGTGAGCAGGAATGGGTGGCTATATTCATATACACAAAAAGGGGGGCATGGAGAAGAAATGTAACACTAGAACAGGAATTCTGAGAATAGCAAAAAAAAAAATCTTGCATTTAAATGATGAAATGAAGGATATAAGAATTACAGTATGCCGCACAAGTGATGTAAATTGCAGCAAAACTTTTCAATAGTACTATGTTTAATTTATAGCATGCAGAAAGACCATCCTGTTTTCATGCTCTGCCAATCTGCCAGAATCCTCATTTAGGGTACAAGGTAACGCGTGACCCCACCCCAAAAGGCATACATCGAACATACTGACAGTCTTTGTTCAAGAAGCTACAATTCAGGATCTAGAGCTTTTGTTGAACAGTAAAAGCATGCATGTAGAATTTAAGTTTTGGTTTGATCAGTTAGTGCCTGATTTACTGCTGTTCCTTTAAAGCAGTCATGCTGAACTCCTTTAATGCACATTTGTTTCATAAGTGAGTCTGCAGCAGGACCAGAGGAGATGGTTTCTCTCAAGTTGCCAGTGGCTTCCTCACTCCAGACTTATTACTCAAGCTGCATAACAATAACGACTACATCTAATATTTTATACGACCTCCATAAATTGTAAGGGCAGCACCAATCTTCTAGGCATGGAATGAACACGTTGGCAACATAGTGCAACCTCTTTTTCCATTCTTCAAGAACGACCTCCTTTTAAGAGCCTGAATGTTGGCTGGAGAGTGATGCTCAACTTGTCTCTTCAGAACTCCCCATAGGTGTTTGATTGGGTGTAGCTCAGGAGACCTTATTGGCCCTTGAATTAATTTCACCCTGTTCTTCAGAAATGCAACAGCGGCCTTAGATGTATGTTTTAAATCATTGTCATTTTGGAAAAGTGCACGATGACCAAGGACACGGAGTGATGGTAGTATCTTCTTTCACTATAGAGCAGTACATCTGTGAATTAATGATACCATCAATGAAATGCAGCACTCATGCATCCCCACAGGACAATGCCACCACCATCTTGCACTGTAGGCACCATGCGTTTTTTTTGTACTCCCCTTCTCTACGCTATACAGTTTTGAAGCCATCTGTTCCAAAAACATTTATCTTGGTCTCATCACTCCAGAGTACAGAGTCCCAGTAGTAGTCTTTTTTTTTTTTTTTTGGCAAATTGTGTATGTGTTGTAGAAGGGCATAAATTTATCATTACTTTTTTGACTTTTTTTTTTTTTTTTCAGGTTCTACAAACTGCATGAGAGAAAATGTGAGCCTATTATCATGACTGTGCCCAGGAAGGTCAGTACAGTAATAATGTTTGGAACATTACCAATTTAACCTCCTTGGCGGTATGATTATTTCAGATTTTAGGTGCTGAAAGCGGTACATTGTTTTGCATAGAAATCTATGTTTACATTTTAAAACTCCCCTTCCCCTGCGATCCCCCCGCCATTCTTCCGCTGTTGTTCTGCTGTGTGCTCGGCCGATGCCGGCACCTGTCTTCCGGTTCCCTTCCCTACGAGCGTTGCGACGCAGGGGGGGTGGAACCGGCGGCAAATTCAAAAGTGTAAATACACTAAATGACATGATACAAAGCTGTGATCCTAACGGATTACGCTGTATCATATTTCACCACAGGACTTAACCTGGTGACTTTTCCAGTGCCCTGACTGTGCTTTTCCAGTTTTTTATGCCTGGAAAATAGAGAACGACCATGGTGTCCAAAAAGCATTATTTTTGCGCAAAAGCGCTTTTAGACGAACTGGAAAACATCAGCGAAACTGAGTTACTTGTGGAATTTGGGAAGTATACCAAATTATTCTTCAGAATTTCCAACGGAGTGATGTGCCAGAAAGAGGCATCAGAATTGTCACTGTCGTCACTTTCCGTACCTGATGACGAATTTTCCCACGAATCGCTATCGCTCAGTCCTTCAAGTAACTCGGTTTCGCTGTCTGTTTTCCAGTTCGTCGTTTTGCGCAAAAATAATGCTTTTTGGACGCCATGGTCGTTCTCTATTTTGCAGGCACAAAGCACTGGAAAAGCACAGGCAGGGCACTGGAAAAGTCACCAGGTGCAATCCTGTGCTGTAATTGCATTATACAGTGTAATCCGTTAGGAACACAGCTTTGTATCATGTCCTTTAGTGTTTTTACACTTTGAATTTGCCGCTGGTTCCACCCCCTTGCGTCGCAACGCTCGCAGGGACGGAACCGGGAGGCAAGTGCCGGCAATCTGCCTTGCACAGAGTGGGGAGCGCAGGGAAGATGAGTAACGTTCTGGGGTAATCCCGAGTGTGGCTCAGGGTTACCGCTTTTAGAACTGAAAATTAACCCCGAGCCACTACCGCCATGGAGGTTAAAGAAGAGGGCACAAGTGTCTTCCTGAGGTTTCGGTGATGAGCATTATTGCCTAGAAGGGATACATGTCCTATAAATTTCAAGTCATTTGGGGCACAACAGCTAGTTAAATACAAACTATTGATATTACTGTAGCTCCATTTATCAAAGCAAGGCCAAGGGGATGCACACTTTAACTGCATCTTTGTTGTTAGGCTGTGCTTTAATAAATGGGGCAGGCTCTCCTAGGGTGATCAAGGTATTGAGGGGTTGATTAGGGACTGCTGGCGTTTTAGCACTGATGAATTCAAGATGGGTGAGGAGCGATTTGCAGGCTGCAGAGGAGAAAAGAGCCTCTGACAGTCCCAGGAAGTGGTCAGACCTCCAAAGGTGATTGTTAAAAAGGGAAAGAATTGGTTGCAACAACACAGAGAGCTTTAGTAAGCAAGTGTCTTTAGTGGCACAAGCTTATCCTGAACATAGGCAAGAAAATGTATATTTAGTAAATGATTAAATTAGCTGCTGAAAGTGCTAAAAACCTGTGCGTTTCATATCACTTTAATTCCCTGAATCGGTCTTGACATCAACCTCCTGTCTGTACAGTAGCACTCAAACTGGGAGGGGTGGGGCAGATATAGATGTCAATCAGGCTCTGCTGCATGCACTTGTGCTAACAGATGGGGGAGAGAGGAGTTGGTGAATTATCAGTGTTACGGCTGCTTCTTTGTCATATTGACACATGTAATTGCAATTTTAAAGTGAATTTCCTCTTTTGCAGTCAAACTTTTGAAAATCTTTTTATATTGTGTTCCCATTCACATATCATACCTTAATGGTTGTAAAGGCTAAAGGTTTTTTTTACCTTCATGCATTCTATGCATGAAGGTAAATCTTCCGTGTGCTGCCCCCCCCCCCCCCTCCCACACAGCCCCCTCTCGATACAGCAATGCGCACGGGAGCTTTGGCCTGGGTCTCTCTCTCTCTCTCTCTCTCTCTCATTGGCTGAGACACAGCAGCAGCCGTTGCCTCCCACTGCTCTGTGACCCAATGAGAGTGTGTGTGGGGGGGGGGGGGTTCGAACTGCGGCTCTGTGTCTTATGGATGCATAAAGCTGTGCTTGGGAGAGAGCACGCACCAGTGCTCCTTAGCAAGCAGCTTGCTATTGGGGGCACTGGTCAAGGGGGAGGATCCAGGAATTCTAGCAAACACAGCTCCCCAGCCCCCCTCATTAACAAAGAGGTATAGGATTTTTCAGTGCTTAAGTTTCCATATAAGAGGGAAAAAATGGTAAGCTGCAATCTGCTTTAAATAAATATAAATATATAATTTTTTTTTTTTTTTTTTTTTTTTTTTTTTTTTTTTTTTTTTAGCAAATTGTAGAGTACCACTATAAAAAACAAAAATTATGTTTTTAAGAAATTTGCCTTCAGGTGTTTTTTTTTTCTGCAGCCAGTAAACTCCCCAGCATGTTAATCCTGTGTGTCCATGCACTCATAGGCTTTTATCAGCATTTTCTGACTGGAAAAAACCCGCAGAACTAGTGGGTTCGAAGAAAAAAAAACGTTTTAACTCTGAGAGACTCTTAAAGACTGAACTTGGCTATTCAGTTTTTATGAGCGTTTTTGAGCCATAAGCTTTAGTGGGAGTATAGTTTTGCTACAAAACGCTACTGCAAAAACACTGCAAAACTCACTCCACAGATGCAGCTTTCTACAGCTAACGCTACTGGCGTTTTTGGAACCCCCAGTGTGTATAAAGCCTTAAAGCAGCACGTTCCATCTTTGACCAGTGCACACCAACACAAAGCATTAGTGTTTTGCGACAACTGGAGTTGGGGCAGTTTCTTGTCCCCTACATCGGGGGTTTCATTGAGCAGTACAGACCAATACAAATTTTTTTGATGTTCATAAGAATATAATTTTAAATGGACTAAAATTCTTGCGCCTCACTGTGTCACTATGGTATGTAAACATTACCAAACAATATATTTTTTGTATGCAATTTACCTTCTGTTGACATGAAGTTAGATGTTGATGCTGACAGTTGCACTACTAAATGAAGGACAGGCTATGCATTATGCATTCACTGTACTTGATGAAATGTTTGAGTTTAAAATCTTGTCTTCTAGTCGGATTTGTTTCAAGATGATTTGTACCCCGATACTGCTGGTCCAGAAGCTCCAATTGAAGCTGAAGATTGGCTTCTTGGCAAAAATGCAGACCCTATTTTGATATCTCTAAAGCATGGGTACATACCAACCAAGAACCGTGATCTAAATGTGATAAAGAAAAATATTTTGGGAAGTAAGCCAGCTGCACAGAAGAAGGCTGAGCCAGCTAGTACAGCTAAGAAGACACCTGAAGCCTACAGCGCTGTAAGTATCACGTTAATCATTCCACTGGTAATGTTTACTGAATTCAGAGCTCTGTACTGTTAGTCAAAATTCACTGTCCTGTACATCTTGATAACACATATTGTACATAGATTTTGCATGACATCCCACTTTTTCCTAATGGGTCCCCAATGCATGTCCGTGCAGTAAACAATGCACATAATCTGCTAACATATTGTTACACATGCCTTCAGGTGTGCTGCTTTGGGGAAAATGTTGCGTATGCTTTTTAATCTATCTGTGCACGTGAGAGCTCATAGAAAATGGTGGGACCATAACGTGTGCATCGATGTACCAGAAAATACATTTGAAGTCTCTAGTGGTAGTAAACCACGTTTAAATAAATAAATGGTCCCCAGGTTAATGGCATGAGGTGGTTAACATTTCCCATGCAGGAGCCACGGAACAGCTCTCTCAATGGACAGCGTGTGCATCAGGGCCAGCATTAAGTGATCTAGCAGGATTTAATTTTCTGACTAAAGTTCCACTTTAAATTTGGTGGTCTCTTTTCTACCTCACTACTGGAAGGTCTCCTCTGGCTAATGACTTAGTGCTTATAAAGCCTCGTACACACGCGTCGAAAATCGGCAGGGAATTTTCGTCCGACCGATCTGCTGATTTTCGGCTTGTTGGTATGATGCTTCCGACGACTGACTCCGACTTTTCGGCTGAAAAAAAATCTGGTGTGCAGGCTATAAAATTTTTGTCCGCCGTCAAACCACAGCCGATTTTCGTGCAGTCAGTACAGATTTCGACGGGGAAAAAATCTAATGAGCAAGTCTGGGCATGCTCAGAGAAGAAAGAACACAAAGAAAGCAAACCAACACATGACATCACTTCTGAAGTATAATTCTGTCGGGTGAGAAAATTCATGTGCAGTCTAGGCACATTCCAACCCACAAAACACCACTCTTGACAAAAGACGGACGATCGGTCGGCAGATAATCGTTGCGTGTACACTAGGCTTAAGACTTCTAACTACACATGTCCAGCAGCCAATAACACAAACTGACTTATGTCTCAACTGTTGCTTTATACCTCTGACAGCCCCAGGAACTTGATCTGTGCCTGGGTTGTTACGATTCCTTCATATCTGTCACCCTGAACACCCTTGGTCAACATTCATTCTGTGGGGGCCCGGCAGGGGAAAATCCTCACTTGGCTATGACTAATTACATGCAGTTGGGTGTGGGAGCATGTGGGGAAAAATATAGCGAGCATTCCACTGTGGGTCATGAGGAAACTAAGTTCTACTCAGGTTGATAGGTGTTCTCTTGTTCCAGAGAAAGGTCCTACATGGTGCTCCATTCCTCTGATTTGGGCTTCCTCATAGATGTGCAACATGTGGAATGGCCACCCCCCTTCCCTTTTTAGGAAGAATCGCAAGGACGTTCCAAAAACCTGCAGAGACCCTTTTCCATTTTAAAGATGCATGTCCCATTATGGCCCTAATGGGGAGATTTTTCTTCACTTCCTATCCATGGCCATAATAACATCTGGCTTAATTACTGGTCTCCGGTAGACCTGCAACTAGGTCTCTGATATAAGAGGCGTTTTTTAATATTCGTGTCACTAAAAGCACTAATCGCAAATAAACCTGACAGGTTTTCTATTTAATGTCTGTGCCCTCATTGGGGACATTCACCCTCTCCGTTTGTCATTTTTACCACTATCAAAAGGGAAAGTAAAGAATAATTCTGAATTTTGGGTTAACATCAGAACAGGAATAGAGGGGAAATCTTCCAATGGGAACACTAGTTCTGGTGATATCCTGAGATTTCCCTCACTTTGGAGGTATTTTCTCTCGCTTCCTGTTTTGGCTACAGGAAGTGGAGGGACATCTCCCCAATGGCGCACAGGGTTGTTTTTTTTGTTTTTTTGCTGACCAGGTAGAACTCTCCCTTACTCTATCCAAAATGGGGAAAAAAGTTTTGCCTTTTAGTAACACTTTAATAGAACATGCGGTGTGATAGGTTATACTCCTTTCATCAATGTAATCCTTGCATTGTTGAGAATAGCACCCTTTATTAAACCCTTACACTGTGAACATTTATATTCCAGGGTGCCTTATTCTTCTTTCTCTCTATTAAGGTTGCAGAAGTTCCTGTTTGACGGGCTGAGAAGTAATTTTTACATTTGCCTTGATCGAAAAACCTTTCTTGTTGTACCAGTCAACTTTCATTCATAGGCTTAGTACTGGAAAAGTTCACATTGCTGCTCTTCTCAGTACTTCACCTTTTTTTTTTTCCTCCCCCCACCTTTCTTCATGCAGTCTATAGGTCCCCTGGCAGTTGCTTGCCTCTCTCATCACAAATCTTCAGTTTTGACTGTTCTACAAACTGTTGCCTAGAGATCTTAGCGTCTCTAATTCACTGATGTCCATCAGTTGAGTGCATTTTGGGCCATGCGGATAATTTCCTCAATACTCTGCAATCTATCATGTAAGGTTGTTCTCACCTAGTGTGATGATGGCTGAACTCCTTTTAAGACGTATTTCTGTTCTGCATCCTGCAACTTCTTCTCTTGGGATTTGCCAAACACTTAGCGCTTAGTACTCTGGAGGTATTAGTTTGGCCTTGTATGTCCCCTTTCTTACTCCTTGGCTCCCCAACTCCTTGTGCAGTCTTTTACAAGAGGTTGCTCTTCATGGCCTGCTGCGACCTTCTGTGTCTCTGTGGGGTCTTATTCAGGTGCTTTTCCCCATGCCGAGTCTTCCCATTGTGTTCTTGGAAGTTACTGTCTTAAAAGGCTCTGTAAGAACGGAGCTGCCTTTTCTGTCACTCCTAGCCGCTGTAGTTCTGCCTTGGCTCCCACTTTCTCCTTAGGAGCCCACTTTTTTTTTGCTACATGGGGACAGAGTGTCTAGAAGCCAGCCATCCTTGCTCCCTTGGTAATCACCTGTTGTGTGCAATGTATTCTCCCTTTCCATGTCTTGCCTGGAATAATTTTCACATTACCTTATGGGTGGGGTCTGGACTGTCCTCTTTGGCTACAGCAAAGCTTTTTCCAATGTCCAAATGCCTAAAGGTAGCAACCCATTATCTAAGAACCAATTTGTGTGTCCTGTACCTCCAAGATATGGAATAAACAGGTAAGCCAAAATTAGTTTTTTCTTTTTTGTTTCTTTTCTTTCCCCATGCCATAAGATTGTTAAACTCTACCCATTAAATTCTACAGCGTATCCATAAAGTACATTTCTAGAATGGGTTAAATTCAATATTTTCCTCAAAATTCTATTAACAATAGCCCATAATGACAACGTGAAAGAAGTTTGTTTAAAATCTCAGATCTCTTGTGGAGGGGGAGATTAGGCCTAAAACAATCAAGGTAATATAATGGCACCTTCCCCCATGTAGTCTACATGTGCAAAAAAGGAGGGGGTTACAGATTAACCAACTGGTGGAGCTGTACCAAGGGGGATTTGAGTGTGCCTCTTAAGATATGTTTTGATCAAATAATGTAGATTTTATGAAATTTGTATATTATGATATTTAAATAAAATTTTGCAAATTTTTTTTATATTTGTTCTTTGTCGCCCATAATATATACGCATACACAGATATCTTAAGAGGCACACTCAAACCCCCCTTGGTACAGCTCCATTAGTTGGTTGATCTGTAACCCCCTCCTTTTTTGCCTTTGTTTGAAATCTTTGCAAATTCATTAAACATAAAATGCTAAAAAAATCGCATGTACATAACTATCCACAGCCCTTGCCATTACCCTCAAAATTGAGGTCAGTTGCATCCTGTTTCCACTGATCATCCTCGAGATGTTTCAACTTGATTGGAGTCCACCTGTGGTAAATTCAGTTGATTGGACATAATTTGGAAAGGCACACACCTATCTATATAAGGTCCCACAGTTAACAGTGTATGTCAGAGCACAAACCAAGCCATGAAGAAATTGTCTGTAAACGGACAGAATTGTATTGAGGCACAGATCTGGGGAAGGGTACAGAAAAATTATTGCAGCATTGAATGTCCCAATGAGCACAGTGGCTTCCATCATTCGTAAATGGAAGAAGTTTGGAACCACCAAACCAAACTGAGCGATCGGGGGAGAAGGGCCTTAGTCAGGTGACCAAGAACCCGATGGTCACCCTGACAGAGCTCCAATGTTCCTCTGTGGAGAGAGGAGAACTTTCCAGATGAACAACCATCTCTGCAGCACTCCACCAATCAGGCCAGTATGGTACAGTGGCCAGACAGAAGCCGCTCCTAAGTAAAAGACACACGATGGCTTGCCAGGAGTTTGCCTAGAAGAAGGTGAGAAACTGCCCAAAAATAGGTGTGCCAAGTTTGTAGCATCATACTCAAAAAGACTTGAGGCTGTAATCAGGGCTGCTGTTAGAAATTACGGGGCCCCCTACAGCCTACCTGATAGGGCCCCCGGGCCCCCCCCCCCCCCCAAAAAAAAAATATCAAATTGAATTTCTGCTAAAATGCCATGATCACAATGTGGTTTTGCAGCCATTACAGAAATCATACCCTTGCTAAAGCTGCTTCCTGACACCTGTATTATGTTATACCTTTTTAAAATTGCTGAATGGTAATTTTACATTGCGAGACCATGCTGCAACTGTGAGTCAAGTGATTGGCTTGCAGTTGCAGATCAGCCCCTTTTAACTGAAAAGGGGGGGTTTTAGGCTGGGTTCACACTGATGCAAATTTGACGTGGGTTTTTTTGTATCCAATTTGTATGTCAGGAGAGTGTGACTGGCTCTTAATGGAAACAGTTCACAAAGCTCCGAGGCAGCTGCAGAGCGGTTTGCAGAAGAGTCCTGTGCGTTTTCTGGTCTGTTTCAGGTCTGAATTGAGCCAAGAATTTGGGCCTGATTCCTTCCTGAAATGGAGAACAGGGACGCACTGAATCCCCTATTGTGAGCAGCTCCACACAACAGTGTGAGCCCAGCGTGATAGGTGGTGCTACATGTCTAACTCTGCAGCATGCATTAGTGCCGGTTCACACTACCGCAGCGCGACTTGCACGGACTTCATATAATGAATGTCAATGCAAGTCGCTTCGATGTCGCCCCGAAGTAGTACAGGAACCTTTTTCTAAGTCGGAGCGACTTGAGTCGCTCCTATTAGAACGGTTCCCGTAGCACTGCATGGACCGCGACTTGTCAGGCTGACCAGTCGCCTGACAAGTCGCGGTAGTGTGAATGGGCACTAAAAAATGCTGCAGCTGTGTAGTAAAACATTTCATCCACAGCATGTGTACAGCCCTATCTGACTACATTGTCAGGATTCGGATGCACAGCCAGGGGTGGCAGTAAATCCATTGCTCAGCCGCCCATGTAAAAGAGTCCTTAGGCTGCATTAACACTTTGCATTTCCTGAACATGTGACAAAGTGCATGGGAAACTCACATACTGCTTGTGGTGCCATTAATTGTTAATGGCACTCCAAAAAAAAGTTAGCAGACCCACGGTTTGTCATGTGGAAAACTTGCAAAGCTGCATGCCTGAAAATGTTCTAGACCTTCTATGGTGTGTTTGTCAAATGTAGGGCAGCCAATTCAAGTGAATGGGCTTCCCTATGTGTAAAAAAACAAGCTAAAAAAAAAATGTGAGCAGGCACATGCATTCTGGCAATGGTGTGAATGGGACCTCAGGGTGGCTTATAGAGATGGCTTGGTGGAGATGTGCATCAGCTGGAATTCTGAACTTTATTCACCCCCCCCCCCCCCCTCTTTCTCACCTCGTTTCAGCAGAAGCACTACAACATTAAAACTCTGCAGCCACTGCAGGTTAAAGTGCTCACAGATCATGGTGAGGTCAGGAGAGCAGAGCTCAGGATTCAGAGAGGAGGAGGAGCAGGCAAAAAAACATCTTACCTCACTCAATCTTTCCTCGTTGCAGGAGAACACTAACGATCACGAGGGGAGGGGAGGGGGAGTTTCAGGACCCAGCAGTGTAATGATTTGAAGGCAAAAGAAGAGAGAGACAGTCTACAGCTGTCCCTGCTGCTCCAAAATCGGGATGTAGCCCGAGAACAAAGCCAGCATGGGACAGCTTGTTAAATAAGGGGACTGGAGAACGGAGGGAGAAATCTAGCAGCAGTGCCAGGGGTTTCACAGGAGTCGCAAGGCAGTACAGCCGACTCTCCTCTCCTGCAGGTGCCCGGGCCCCATTTTGGACTGATGAGGCTCGGGCCCCCTACAGGAGGGCTGGCTGTACTGCCTTATCAGCGGCCCTGGCTGTAATTGGTGCCAAAGGTGCTTCAACAAATTATTGAGCAAAGGCTGTGAATACTTAATGTACATGTGATTTTGTTTCACTTATTAACCACTTAAGCCCCGGAGGATTTGGCTGCTCAAAGACCAGGCTCTATTTTGCGATTCGGCACTGCGTGACTTTAACAGACAATTGCGCGGCCGTGCAGCGCTGTACCAAAATGAAATTAAATTTTCGCACGAACAGCTTTTTTGGTGGTATTTGATCACCTGTGCGTTTTTTTTTTTTTTTGCGCTATAAACAAAAAAAAGCGACCATTTTGAAGGAAAACAATATTTTTTCTCAAAGTCGTCTTCCAGGACAGCCCATGAGACGTTAGGCTCCTCCCCCAGGGACAGGAAACACATTCCAAAATTAAAATAAAAGGCGGTCCCTTAGTCCTCACCTTCAGTATTTTTGTTTCCTCCGGACAGGGGGTAACATGTTCCTGGAACTGAAGCTCCCGGTCTCCTGGACTGTCCATGGAAAGACTTGGAAAGATGCATCTCCTCGGCCCATAGCGGTACCCCTTAGTGCCGCAATAGGGGCTGACCGCTGTCTCCTGTTCTCCTAGCCTCTCGGCAGGACTACGGATGCTGTCTGGTGGAGCGTTGGGGAGTTCACTCCGTTGGTCGGCCGGTTCCTTGGAGCAGCAGTGCTGTGTACCCGTGAACCGCTAACTTCGGAAGAAATTTTGAAGTTGGCGCCAAAGACGGAGGGGGCGGAACTCAGCGTATCCACTCTGGCCTCACGGGAAGTGACAGTGTCACTTCCGGCGCAGTGACGGCATCCGCGGGCGCCGGAAACCCTCGTTCCAGTTTCCGAAGGCGCGAACAGAGAGTTCAAATGGGCGACCGATGTTAGGGGAAACAGCAGTTGCTGGGACCACCATACAGAGCGATGGACACCACGGCAGCAACCGCACAGGCGGCGGAAGTCGGCTCTGGCATCGGCACCTCTCAGGTAAGCAAGGGGGAACGACACCCTATTTGCAGGTACCTGTTAGGAACTCCGTTCCCCTTCCCCCCTCTCTTTTCTATCGTTAGGGGCAGGGGTTAAGCAGCACCGCTCCCTCTTTTCTATCCACAAGGTGGAGGGGGAAAAATGGGAGGTGGGAGGAGGACAAGTATCTCTAATTAAATTCCCTTGTCTTTTATCTTCCAGGCCAAGGCTCAGGACAATAACCCACCTCAGCCCCCCAAAAAGAAATGTGCTGTATGCGGACAAAAATTGAGTTCCTCTTGGAACAAAGCAGTGTGCCGGGCATGCATAGCTAAACTGGTCAGAGACGATTCTGCAGTCTCTACCCAGAAAATGCTGTCCTCAGTGAGAGATGAGCTAAAAAGTACATTTAGTTCATTCAGGACTCTCATTGAAAAGATGCAGGCACCAGCCCAGCCTTCCACCCCAGCTCAGGCTCCACCATCCCTAATTGACCCATTGGTTTTGGAGGAGGAAGTTTCTTCTTCCCACTCTTCTGCAGAGGGATCAGGATCAGGAGAGGAACCAAAAAGCAATGTTTCCCATGATAGCTCCAACTTTAAACTGAGCCTGGAGGATGTAGATGATCTACTCAAAGCGGTTTATACCACTCTAGAGATTGAGGAGGAAGAAGTGCATCTCTCTAAGCATGACTTAATGTACGCTAGTCATAAAAAGCATGCTAGAGTGTTCCCTGTGCATAGCTCACTATTGGATGTGATTAAACAGGAATGGAATTCTCCCGATAAAAAGCCTTTTTTTCCAAGAAACTTAAAAAGAAGGTATCCATTTGACGAAAGTGTGGAACAGCCCTGGAACAAAATCCCTAAGCTGGATGCCTCTCTTGCCAGAATCTCCAAAGGAACTGACTTGGCATTTGAGGATTCAGGAGCACTAAAAGACCCTATGGATAAGAGAACAGATACCTCTTTACGTAGGGTCTGGGAAGCCTCCATTATGAGCTTAAAACCAGCCCTGGCATCCACCTGCATAGCCAGACATCTGGAGCTGTGGCTATCTCAAATCCAAACACACTTGACTGCAGGAACATCGAGGGAACAGATTAATAAATCATTTCCACTCTTATTCCAGGCAATAGGATTCCTGGCGGATTCTTCAGCTGAAGCTGTAAGAATGGCAGCAAGGACCTCAGCTTTAGCTAATACGGCCAGAAGAAGCCTATGGCTCAAGACATGGTCGGGAGATGTTACTTCTAAATCTCGCCTTTGTGGTCTTCCCTTCACAGGCGACCACCTTTTTGGCCCAGGCCTAACAGAAGCCCTGGAGCGTACAGCGGATAAAAAGAAGGGATTCCCAGATAAGAAAAAATTCCCCTATGCTCAGAGGAATTTTCGTGGCAGGGGCAAACAGCAGAAGTCTTTTGAAACTCAGCAAAATTTCAAAAAACATTGGACGGGGCATAAAGGAAAGGGGAGGGGTAACATCCTGTTTAACCCTCCTAAACGCCCCAACCAGCCCCAATGACTCCCTTCTCAGAGTGGGAGGAAGATTAGGGGGCCTTCCTCCCACTGTGGAAGAAGATTACTTCCAGCCCTTTTATTCTGGACCTAGTAGGCCAAGGACACAGGCTGGAGTTCTGTCTTCAACCTCCAGAAAGGATCCTGATCACAAATCTTCCCAGGGATCCAGTCAAGGCCTCCGCCTTGAGTCTTCAGTTAGGGGACCTATTAGATCAAAAAGTAATTATCCCAGTCCCCAGAGAAGAACAAGGAACAGGGTTTTATTCTCACATCTTTGTGATTCAAAAACCCTCAGGAAGTCATCGACTGATCCTGAACTTACGCAATCTGAACCTTTCAATAGCATACAAACGCTTTCGCATGGAATCAATATACTCCATAGGGAACCTACTGTTCCCAGGGTGTTTCATGGCAACCCTAGATTTGAAAGATGCATATTTTCACATCCCCATACACACATCCTATCAGAAATTCCTGAGGCTAGCAGTAAAGATAGGACTGGAAGTCAAGCACTTCCAGTTCAGGGCACTGCCCTTCGGGCTGTCCTCAGCCCCACGGATTTTTACCAAAGTCCTAGGGGAAGCACTAGCCCCTCTAAGGCTAAAAGCTATCATGATCACCCCCTACCTGGACGACATCTTGGTAGTGGCAGAATCATACCAGAAACTGGAAGCCGACCTCCTCATAGTTCAGGAATTCTTAACTTCCCTAGGCTGGATAATCAACAGACAAAAGTCTTGCCTGGTACCCTCACAAAGAGTGACCTACCTGGGTTACGAAATCTCCTCACGGGATCAGATGATCTTCCTCCCTCAGTGCAAGATGGAGAAAATGAACCTGATGGTTGCCTCTTTACAGACCAACTTATGGGTCTCTCTGAGGGATGTCACAAGAGTGATAGGCTTGATGACCTCCTGTTTCCCAGCAGTCCCCTGGGCAAGGTTCCAACAACGTCCACTCCAAAAATTCTTTCTACAGAATTGGGATGGGCAGTCAAGTTCCTTGGAACAAAAAGTAAGGATTCCCACCAAGATAAAAAGGACTCTTTGGTGGTGGAGATCCTCTCTTCACCTATCAAGAGGGCTAAACTGGACCATCCAGGTATCACAGAGGATTACCACGGATGCAAGCGCTTCCGGATGGGGAGCATATCTGCAGGACAGATGGGCGCAGGGTACATGGTCCCCAGCACAAAGGAAGTCTTCATCAAACCAAAAAGAACTTATGGCGGTCCAAAAGGCCTTGGAGTTTTTTCAGGTAGAGGTAGAAGGGAGCCATCTACAGATCAGGTCAGACAATATAGCAACGGTAGCGTACCTGAACAAGCAGGGAGGTACTCGAAGTCTGGGCCTACAAACCATTGCACAGAAAATCTTTGTCTGGGCCGAGCGGAACCTAACATCCATTTCGGCCATTCACCTAAAAGGGACGCAGAATTATCTGGCAGACCATCTCAGCCGCCACCAGATGAACCAGGACAATTGGTCCCTCAACCCAGAGGTGTTTCTCAAAATCACAACCTCATGGGGCCTACCGGTAGTGGATCTATTTGCCTCCCAGGCAAACAGGAAAACAGAAAAATTCTTTTCCATAACTCAAGGGGATCAGGCGTTAGGCATAGACGCTTTCGCCCACCCCTGGAAAGTCAGACTCTGTTACGCATTTCCTCCGATCAGATTGATCCCACAGGTTCTTCAGAAATTCATCCTAGAAGACACAGAGATGATACTGATAACCCCGTACTGGCCCAAAAGGCCATGGTTTGCACGCCTTCAGGCGTTGGCAGCGCAACCTCCAATGACCTTACCTTGGAGACCAGATCTCTTAACACAAGGTCCGGTGGTCCATCCATTTCTCAGGACCCTAAACCTGACGGCCTGGTATCTGAGGAACAAATACTAGGCTCTCAGGGGTTCTCAGACAGAGTCATCAAAACATTGACCAGCTGTCGAAAGCCGGTCACTAGAAAAATGTATGCTAAAATCTGGAAGAAATTTCATTTTTGGATGTTGGAGAATCAGAGACATTCCCCAGATATACCAACTGTCTTGGATTTTTTTCAGGAAGGCATAGACAAAGGTCTCTCCTTAGGGACTTTAAAGGTACAGGCTGCCGCCCTTAGTGTCTTTCTTCAGTTTTCCCTTAGAGAAGACCCAAATGTGAATGCCTTTTTCAGAGCAATTGCCCGGACAAAGCCAACCGTGCTTAAAACGTGTCCAGCTTGGAATCTATCCCTGGTACTCCAGGCCTTGGTTACCAGTCCGTTTGAACCCTTGGTAGACCTATCAGTAAAAATGCTCACCCTAAAAACCTTATTTTTAGTAGCTATAACTTCAGCTAGAAGAGTTAGCGAATTACAGGCTCTCTCAATCAGAGAACCTTTTCTTATGATTTTTGATGACAGGATTGTGCTAAAAACAGATCCAGGATTTTTGCCAAAAAGGGTCTCTTCTTTTCATAGGACTCAGGACATAGTCCTTCCTTCCTTTTGCAATTTCCCAAACAACAATAAAGAGAAAGAATTTAGCTGTTTGGATGTCAGAAGATCCCTCTTGAGATACCTGGAGGTGACTAAAACCTTCAGGAAGACTGATACTTTGTTTTTACAATTTTCCGGCTCCCATAAAGGGGAAAAAGCTTCTAAGGCAACCTTAGCTAGATGGATCAAACAGGCTATCACAGAAGCCTATATAGTGAAAAAGGTGGCTCCACCTTTCATTACTGCACACTCTACTAGAGCATTGTCCACGTCTTGGGCTGAAAGGGCCGGTGCCTCACCAGACCAAATCTGTAAGGCAGCTACCTGGTCTAACTTTTCGACTTTTGTTAGACATTATCGCCTGGACCTCCTCTCTTCTCAGGAACAGGCGTTTGGTCGAAAGGTGCTCCAGGCAGTTGTCCCTCCCTAGACTGGTAAGTGCTTGCTCATCGTCTCATGGGCTGTCCTGGAAGACGACTTTGAGAAAAGCTGGGTTATACTTACTGATAACTCCTTTTCTAATAGTCTTCCAGGACAGCCGGATTCCCACCCGAACTATCTGGTATTATGTATAATGTATGATGTGTCTATATATCTATGTATATGTTTTACAGGGTGTCCTGTGGTTCTCATGAAATACTGAAGGTGAGGACTAAGGGACCGCCTTTTATTTTAATTTTGGAATGTGTTTCCTGTCCCTGGGGGAGGAGCCTAACGTCTCATGGGCTGTCCTGGAAGACTATTAGAAAAGGAGTTATCAGTAAGTATAACCCAGCTTTTTCACATTTTTTTTAATATGAAATTCTCAAAAAAAAAAAATGTAAAAATCAAAAATTAACATTTTAGGCCAATTTGTACATATTTTTGGTAAAAAAAAAGAAAGCACAATAAGCGTATTTTGTTTGGTTTGCACAACAGTTATTGTGTTTACGAACTACCGGAAAGATTTGTAATTTTTGTTTTTAACAAAGTAATGGCGGCGATCTGCTATATATTTTTTTTTTTTGCGGGACTGCGATATTGTGGCAGACAGATCGGTCCCCTGAGTGACATTTTTGACACTTTTGGGAGTACCAGTGATATTACTACAGTAATCGGTGCTATAAATGTAGTAATCAGTGCTATAAATCTGCATTGTTACTGTCAAAATGACACTGGCAGGGAAGGTGTTTAACTTGGTGATCAAGGGGTTAAGGGTTAAGTGTGTCCCTAGGGGTGTGATTCTAACTGTCAGGGGGCGTGGCTTGTTAGATAATCAGAGACCTATGATCCTACATAGCAGGATCGCATAGCCTCTGTTATGATCTAAGGGAGAATGACAGACGGATGTGTTTACATCAGCCGTCTGTCTTTCTCCCTCTCCTGAGGGAGATGGCGAGTAGCCGGCGGACATCGGAGCCGCCGATCACACTCGCGGGGGTGGCAGGGAGCGAGCCGCCGGCGGCGCACGCTCGCCTCCTACAGGCTCGTGGGCGAGTGACGTACCGGTACGTCAATTTGCTTGTAGGGGGCTGAATGCTGCAGTAGATAGTCGTGCGGCAGTTGGCAAGTGGTTAATAATAAATTTGCAAAGATTTCAAACAAATTTCCTTCTTTCACTTTTGCCATAATGGGGTATTTGTAGAATTTCGAGGAAAATAATGAATTTAATCATTTTTTTAAAATGGGGCTGTAATATTAAAAAAAAAAAAAGGTAAAAAGTGAAGCGCTGGGAAATCTTTCCAGATGCACTGTAGGTTTTGTAATAAGGGTGAGTAAATTTCAAGGCATTGTATTAGATTGTTGCTAAGGGAGATGAGAATGATTTCAAATTTGCTGTATTTTTTTTATTTTTTTTTTAGTAATTTGGTGACATTGTGTTTTTGTATGTTTAGTAGGGGAAAGAAGCTGAGCTGTTTTATTGTATGTATGAGTTTTGAATTCTAATACTCTGTCCTAAAACTTCTTCTTTTCAGCCAAATGATGGTAAGCTAGATGAGGTGATGAAGGAGCTGCGTTTAATGAGAGAGGACATCAGGTCCCAGGCAGAACGAATCTCCAAATTAGAGGATCTAGTGGCCAGTCTCACCAACAATGATGAATCTGAAGATTAAGCAGCAGAACACGATCCTAACTGAGCTGGAGGTGCCCACTGCCAGATCACATTCCACCCAACACTTTCCTCCGGGCCCAGGCGATGATCAGCATTCCAGCACAGACTGTAACCACCGTTCCCAGTTACGTTCCACCCACCCACCAGGTGCCTCCACTCAAAGACACTTGTGTAATTTCAGGAGTTGGGTTAGATGCCATTAACTTCTGAAGTGTCACAATATATCCCTATCCCAACCTTTCAGGCCGACCTCATGCAGAGGGACAAGGATTAAAAAACAAACTTTTCATTAATTAAAAGCCAAGATTTTTACCCTCATTTTTCAAGTGTTACATGACCTTTTCCTGTTCATGATATCAGTATATATAGTTTTTTTTTTTTTTTTTACATAAATCCTGGTTCTGTAAGGGAGGGATTATGAAAATGTTGGACCTACGCCACACTTTTTTTTTTTTTTTTCCTTTTTCGAATTTTTGCCAAAAGACCTTGTTAAATATATTGGGACCATGCATCGTATAGTATTTTTTATTTTTAATGTAAAGGAGGAAGCAACTGTGTTACTTGTCTGGAATTGCAAGAAAATACCCATAAAAGCTTCATGAGTTTTATATAAATCCTTTTGCTGTTCTGTGTAAAGAAGTTTCTTTTCCCTCATTGACTGAATAAGGAGTGGAAGATATAAGTGGTTGATAACATTTGGGAAGTTACAAATGTACATTTCTGCATTTTTTAGAATCCGGAAGTTTAACCTGAAGTGAGGGCTTGCTGAAGAAGCTTATATTTACTTTAGGCTGGCTTCACACCATTTTGAACAGCATTCCAAAACACCTGCATTGCTGCACACCACAACACACTGTAATGCACTACTGTGCATTCTGGTGTGCTGCATCGGGACAAAAAGGTACAGTACTGTGTAAATGTTTTAGGCTAGTGTGAAAAAAAAATGCTGTAAATTGGCAATGTTTTCAGAAAAAGAACTGTTAATTTACTTCCCATTTCATTAAGTGATAAAAATAAACAGAAGAGAAAGGCTCCTTTCACACGGCCGCTCCATGTGTCCGCAAATCATCCCATCCGTTTGCGGATGATTTGCGGACATCAATGTAAGTGAATGGCACTGCGGGTGTCAGCGGAATACCATCCGCTGACACCCGATTTTCCTCCTTTCAGTTCTGTTCCGTTTTTACAAATGGAACAGAACCCCATTTTTCCTTCCGTGTAAAAAACGGAAAGGAAGGAAAATCGGATGTCAGCGGTGTCATCCGCTGACATCCGCAGTGCCATATACTTACATTATGTCCGCATATCATCCGCAAACGGATGGGATGATATGCGGGCACACGGAGCGGATGACAGAAATGTCATCCGCTCCGTGGAAAAAAAAAAAAAAGTCCCGCAGCGGACCTTTCACACGGAGCGGCCGTGTGAAAGGAGCCAAATCCAAATGTAATCTTATATTTGGTGTGACCACCCCTTTGCCTTCAAAACAGCATTCATTCTTATAGGAACACTTGTGCACAATTTTTTTGAAGGAACTTTGCAGGCAGGTTATTCCACACATCTTGAAAACTTAACCACAGATCTTCTGTGGATGTAGGCTGCCTCAAATTCTTCTGTCTCCATGTAATCCCAGACAGATGCTTATCCATCATGCCATACCATCAGGGAGGCGTATAATTAGTCCAAAATGTATTCTGCTGCAGGGCAACTATCCCAAACATACAGCTGATGTCATTAAACTGAACTATCTTCAGTGTAAAGGAGGAGACAACCTCGAAGTGATAGTTTGGCCCCCATAGAGCCCTGATCTCCACCTCATCTGTCTGCGAATACATGATGAAACAGGATTTCTCTATCGCTCATTGACAGACGTAGTCTTCTTGATTCTCAAGAGCTGGGTTATGTTGTCTCCGCAGGAGTAGGACTAGGCAGAAAGACAAAACGTTCTGGCTCCACCTTAGGGGCAGTCCCTGAGGGTATATCCTCCCTCTCTCTGCTACAGGGAATCAGTTTTTTTCTGTCTAGTCAGGAGTAAGGACCTAAGTTCCTTGCTGGGATCTTTTGGTCCTGGCAAGACTTTTTTCTTTAAGAAAAAGACATTTTTTAGGTAGTTTTCTCCAGTGTTTTTTTCCTGTGAGATCTTCAAGCAAAAATGCCGGACTGGGCGACACTTGTGGTCACCCCAGCCGGCCTACGAGCGCGCGCAGACCATGGCATTGCGCTTGGTCGGCCGCGACATATTCAAGTAAGTATGCGGGGCCGGGCGACGGGCTGGATGTTGAGATCCAGTGGTCACCCCGGTTTCTGCCTACGAGCACGTGCAGACCAGAGCTCCGCGCTGGGTCGGCCGCGACGGAGTCCCAGTGGTGGGACTGACCTTGCGAGTTAAAAGTCTCGCTTGGACGCCAGGTACCAGAGAGTCGAGGCGTCCGGAGTGGTCCACAAACCCCCACCCCGGTGGAGAGGGTATTGTGAAGAGAGGGTGCCTGTCGGTTCGGTATGGTGAGTAAACGTCCCCTTTTTTCCTCGTTATGAGGCAGTATGTATTATGGGCCCCTCCATATATGATCAGTATATATCTGATACTTACAAGTCCCCCTTGTAATACAGCATGTGTTTGTGGGAAGTGGACTTGGTTTAAGAGCTAACACTCTACCCAGCAGACTGTAACATTACAGCAGACATAGGAGGTATAATCCTACCTTATGTGTAGTGTATCTTCTGTAGATCCATATATCGCCTCTTAGCAGAGATGCAGGTGGATGTGCTGGGAAAACGATTTCGGCGGTCCGCCGCCATTTTGCCGTAGACCGAATGCATGTATGTCCTCAGGTCACGCCGGCCGCCATGTTTTTGGAGTCTTATGTCTCTTCTATGGGGGCGGCCATGTTTTGTGAGCCCAGCTACCTCGTGGAGAGCTGGGAACGCCGGAAGGCGTACACAGGGGGCGGAGCCACGCCTTCTACCCGGGAAAAAGCAAACGGCTCCTTCCAGTCTGTGTAAGACAGACGCTGACTGCAGTTGGTTGGAAACTGCACTGCATCGGTTGGTGAGCCTTGGGGGTCCCTCTCTCTCTCTGTGGGATCGAGAAGCAGGTACTCTGAGGGGCGCTAGGGGGAGACACACAAAAAAAAAAAAAAAAAGTTTTTTTGTTTTGCTGGCAAAGGTGTCCTGTATTAACATGGACCCTGCCACTCATGTATCTCCTCCGGATCCCCTCGAGGGGTCTGCGGGATCCTCCAGCACCCCATTGACAATTGAATCATTGTCAGCTATTATGGAAACTTTTGTGTCCCGGGTGGAAGTGGCTTGTCAGGGACAGGGCGCAAGAAAGCGACCCCCGCCTAACCCCATATTATCTGAAACCTCGGATTCAGATTCTGAGCCCATTTCTGCAATTGCAGGTACTTCATCTGGGATTGGTGTCTCGGGTCCTGTCTCTTCAGACAGTGAGGAGGATGTTTCGGCATCCGCCATAGCCCGAGAGGAAGCGTTGGTAAACACACTCATTGTATCTGTCCAAGAGACCTTAAGGTTACAGGGTATTCCATCGGAAATAGCTGAAACTGAAATCCCTTTTGGGACTAAACGCATCAAAGTGGCGAAGGTTTTTCCATTGCCCAAATGTTTTGGCAATCCAATCGAAGAAGAATGGCGTCTGCCAAAACGCACTTTTACTATTTCTAAACGCATTGACAGGCGTTATCCGTTTGAGGAAACCCTTATTAAGAAATGGACAGAACCACCTGTGGTGGATTCACCAATTGCTAGACTGAATAAAGCCACGGTTATTCCTTTAGAAGACGCTCCGTCTTTTAAAGATCCAGTGGATCGCAAGATAGAGGCTATGTCTCGCACCATGTTTTCCTTGATTGGATCAGCTTTCAGACCTATAATAGCTATTGGTCTGGTTTCGCAGGCTGTAACTGAATGGACCAAGTGGTTACGCCGGGACTTAGAAGAGGTCCCTCAGGCGGTATCAGATTTGTTGGAACAAATGATACAGGGGGTTACAGTTTGTGTGTGATGCGGCGTTAGACGCCACTCCATTATTGGCGCGGGCATCAGTCTCAGCAGTGGTTCTCAGGCGTACACTGTGGCTAAAAGGTTGGTTAGCCGACCAAGGTTCCAAAAAAGCATTGGCTAATATCCCCTTTTCAGGAGAGCGTCTATTTGGAGCCAACTTAGATGAGATCATTAAAGATCTCACGGGTGGAAAGAGCACCTTTTTACCGCAAAATTTTAAAGGTAGAGGAACTCGTCAAAGACGAGGGCCTTCTTTTTCTGCTCACAAGAGGTTTTTTCGTCCCGCGGGTGAAAAAACTAAGTCCTCCAAAGCTCCTGCAGGAGGCGTCAGGGGTCGTTGGTCGGGCAAGCAAAAGCCCGCCCCCTCCAGACCTGAAGATAAACCATCCAAAGCCTGAAGGTGCGCCCCCACCCATAACTGGGGTGGGGGGACGTCTTCGCCGGTTCCCGGATCCATGGCTTTCCAGAATCCCGGACAAATGGGTTTGCGAAGTCATGAGGTCAGGGTACAAGATCGAGTTTCGATCTCTCCCACCGGCGCGATTCTTCCCTTCCAATATCCGACTATCCTCAGATCGTTTAGAAGATCTGCGGAGAGCAGTCACAGATTTACTACAACAAGGAGTGGTAGTCCACGTTCCTTGGACAGAACGGTTTCAAGGGTTTTATTCAAACCTGTTTACAATACCCAGGAAAGAGGGCAAAGTGCGTCCAATTCTGGACTTAAGAGCACTCAATTCTTTCGTCAACATAAGAAGATTCAGAATGGAGTCCATTCACACGGTAGCAGCCTTCCTGCATCCAGGGGATGTCCTAGCGTCCATAGACATCAAGGACGCCTATCTTCACATTCCCATTTTCGCAGGACATCAGCGGTTTCTACGCTTTTCCGTAGAGGAGAACCACTATCAGTTTGTGGCGTTAGCTTTCGGTCTCGCCACGGCTCCGCGGGTCTTCACAAAGGTGTTGGCCCCAATGTTGGCACTTCTGCGCCAAAGAGGTATATCGATCCTTGGTTACCTAGACGATCTTCTGCTTCATGCAGAGTCTCCTCAGACCTTGCTACAAAACATAGAAATTACTATGATTTCTTTACAGGAATTCGGGTGGCTGGTGAACCAGCAAAAGTAATTTCTGGTTCCCACCCAGAGGCTCGAATATCTGGGTCTAATTCTAGACACAGTCAGGACAAGAGTTTTTCTTCCGGTAGGGAAACTCCGAAAGATTCAATCAGCAGTCCAGTTGTTACTGTCCAACAGCTGGTCTTCCCTTTGGACTTGCATGAGGGTTCTGGGGTTGATGGTGGCTTCATTCGAAGCAGTCCCATTTGCCCAGTCCCATACCCGAATTCTTCAGCAAGAGATTCTTCTCAGATGGAATCGGAATCCGGAATCCCTGGACAATCAGATCCGATTGAGCAAACAGACCAGAGAGTCTCTGGTCTGGTGGCTTCGGTCTCCGATGCTCAGCCAGGGAAAGTCTTTTCTGCCAATATATTGGACGATAGTGACCACGGATGCCAGTCTATCCGGATGGGGAGGAATTCTCGGTCAGTTATCTGTCCAGGGACTTTGGTCCCCGGAAGAATCCAGGTTACCGATAAATGTATTGGAACTGAGAGCGATCAGACTTTGTCTGATTCACTGGACCGAGCAGCTCCAGGGCAGCCCGGTTCGGATCCAGTCGGACAATGCCACGGCCGTGGCTTATGTCAATCACCAGGGGGGCACCAAGAGTGTCCGAGCGGCCAAAGAAGTGGCTTGCATTCTTCGCTGGGCGGAACGATTTGTTCCAGCAATCTCTGCGGTGTTCATTCCGGGGGTGGAGAATTGGCAGGCAGATCATCTCAGCCGTCAGACCCTGGATCAGGGGGAATGGTCCCTCCATCCAGACGTTTTCCACCAGTTGTGCCTACGGTGGGGCACCCCGGATGTGGATCTGTTGGCATCACGATTCAACAGGAAAGTTCAGAGATTCGTGGCTCGCTCCCGCGATCCTCTAGCAGAAACCGCAGACGCACTGATCGCCCCGTGGGGGCAATACCAGCTAATATATGCCTTCCCTCCTCTCGCGTTACTGCCAAGACTTCTTCGCAGGATAGAGGAGGAAGGAATCCCAGTAATCCTGGTAGCTCCGGACTGGCCTCGTCAAACTTGGTACGCCGACATGGTCAGACTGGTGGCGGACGTCCCGTGGAGACTTCCTCTCAGGGAGGATCTACTGTCTCAGGGACCGATCTTCCATCCTGCTTTACGATCGCTGGCTTTAACGGCCTGGCTATTGAGACCCAGGTGCTGAAGGACAAAGGTTTGTCAGCTTCAGTTATTCCTACTCTAGTTGAAGCAAGGAAAGCGACTTCCAGAAAGATTTATCATCGCACATGGAAGTCCTACATTGCATGGTGTGAACCTTTGGGGTTCCGTCCTCGGTCTTATTCGATTAGTCGAATATTGGCTTTTCTGCAACAAGGGGTTGAGCAGAAACTGGCCTTGAGTACTATCAAGGGTCAGGTCTCAACATTAGCCATCTTCTTTCAGAAGCCTTTGGCTACTCATTCCTTGGTGCGGAACTTCATCCAGGGGGTGCGACATCTGGCTCCGCCAGTGCACGCGCCGTTACCCCCCTGGGATCTTAATTTAGTGTTGTCGGTTCTTCAGAAACCTCCCTTTGAAGATATTAGGGAGATTCCTCTACCCACGTTGTCCCAGAAGGTGGCCTTCTTGGTGGCTATTACTTCTGCACGCAGGGTGTCAGAACTGGCCGCATTATCTTGTCGTTCACCATATCTGGTGGTTCATAGAGATAAGGTGGTTCTTCGTCCGAATCCATCCTTCCTACCAAAAGTGGTTTCAGTATTTCATCTGAATGAAGAAATTGTATTACCTTCCCTGTGTCCTAAGCCCAGTCATCCTCGGGAGTTTGCTTTACACTCCTTGGATGTGGTCCGGGCGATCAGGGTATACTTGAAAACGACAGACTCGTTTCGCAAGACGGATTCACTTTTTGTGATCCCAGATGGACCCAAAAAGGGGTTGCCTGCATCTGCCGCGACCATTTCCAGATGGATCAGACAGACGGTAGTACAGGCTTATTCTATTAAGGGTCGGGAGCCCCCGTTCCCTGTTAAGGCGCACTCCACTCGGGCACTTAGTGCGTCATGGGCCTTTCGCCATCAGGCGTCAGTGGTCCAGGTGTGCAAGGCGGCTACCTGGTCGTCGGTGCATACCTTTACTAAACATTATAAAGTTGATGTAATGGCATCGTCTGATGCCTCGTTTGGCCGCAAGGTTTTGCAGGCCGCAATCTGAGGAGACCAGTGGTCTACCTCGAGGGTTTTTTCCGTTGGAAAATTTTTCTTTAGTCTCATTCTTTGTTTATAATGAGCCTTTAAAACTTCTAGTTTGGCGCCGGTTGGGCCTTCTAGATTGGATTTGATTTTGTCAATCCCACCCCTCATTTGTGGCACTGCTTCTGGATGTCCCAGCTCTTGAGAATCAAGAAGACTACGTCTGTCAATGAGCGATAGAGAAAAATGGATTTTTGTAAGATCTTACCGTAAAATCCTTTTCTCTTAAGCTCATTGACAGACGTAGGACCCGCCCCTCTATCATTGAGTTGGGTTGGGTTAAATTCTCTGTACTGCTTTAAAACAGAACTGATTCCCTGTAGCAGAGAGAGGGAGGATATACCCTCAGGGACTGCCCCTAAGGTGGAGCCAGAACGTTTTTGTCTTTCTGCCTAGTCCTACTCCTGCGGAGACAACATAACCCAGCTCTTGAGAATCAAGAAGACTACGTCTGTCAATGAGCTTAAGAGAAAAGGATTTTACGGTAAGATCTTACAAAAATCCATTTATGAGGCACCCTACATCCACAGATCTGTGGTCCATTCTCAAAGTTGTTTGTAACTTACCTGCCGAGTTCCTTCAAAAACTGTGTACGCCTAGAGGAATCGATGCTGGTTTGAATCCACAGGGTAGTCATACCAAATACTGATTTGATTTAGATTTTTAGCTTGCGCACATTGCATTATGTAAATTAATAAAAAAAACAATTTAAAATATTTTTAAAAAGCATTCTTACTTTACAGCATTTCTTCACACCTGCCTAAAACCTTTGCATAGTAGTGTACATGTGTGGTTTTTGTCAGTTATGGTTCATTGGTAGCCCTTTCAAGTGAATGGACTACCGAACGTTAATGCCAACATATTGCATATTAATGCATCACACCAGAGAAGAGGGGTGTAAAAGGGGCCTGTAAGTAATTGCAGACCACTTATGTCTTCATTTCTCAAGTCAAAAACACAGGCATGTGGAACTTAACCATGCGACACAGTATTTTAGGGTGCTATCCCTAAACCACTGTTTTTTTAGCAGTATTATTTCATAAAAACAGGTATATACTGCGCTAGATCAAAGAAAAATAGTGTTTTGATATTACCAGCTGCTAGCATAAGAAAGTTGTTGTACCTCAACCCAGTAGAATGAAAACAAGAGTATGCAGCGCTTGGTGGAAAACACAAAAAAATGAGCAATCTATATTAGATACATAGTGTCACAATATATCAATGTACACTAGAAAAACAGTGAAAGAAGAGTCCGTGGAGAGGAAAAACATCCAACAGGAAGCTCAGGTGGTGTGTTGAATAGATGTGACCTTCACCAAAACACCCAAAGTGATAGCCTCTTACCAGACTTATATGATCCCCATGACAGAGATCATATAGCGCTTGCAACAAGGGCTCCTCACACTCCACAGCACTCCTCGATTCCTGTACATGTAAAGGATCACCTCCAGCAAAGAACTGCCTTTGTACCATCAAACAATATCCTCTCGTGGGGACATATAGTCATGTCACATGTAGGAAAAAGAGACCTCGCATGGTGTAATACGTTCAAGATATTACTTTAATAAGAAGTAGATTTTACACTCACATGTGAATCACGACATATAGGCATCAAGTTATGATCTTGCGGGGATCTCCAGATGAAATGTGCGGTAGCTGCAGCCCGGTCTCCTGAGTGAAGTAACAGGACACTAAAGGGTGTGCATAAAGCAGACGATCACCGGTCCCCTACCGGTTTCATCAAAGTATGACATCATCAGGGGGCGTGGTTAGAGATCGCCAGTCACCCCAATAAAAAGGCTGTGGGAGTGACACACCACCACACCATTCAACACACCACCTGAGCTTCCTGTTGGACGTTTTTCCTCTCCACGGACTCTTCTTTCACTGTTTTTCTAGTGTACATTGATATATTGTGACACTATGTATCTAATATAGATTGCTCATTTTTTTGTGTTTTCCACCAAGCGCTGCATACTCTTGTTTTCAGTATTTCATGCTATTCCTTTAGTAGCCACCCAAGAACTGCAATGAAACCTAGTGTTCTGTGTTTAAGAAAGTTCTTTACGTTTTCATTTAGCAAACTGAATGGTAAGAATGATACCAGGACATGCTACTCTGATGGGGACTTGATCTGTTGAGCATTTCTTTTTGGCGTGGCTTTAAGCCTATTTATAAGGGAGTTTAAAGGATAAGTTCATCTTTGGTAACAGGTTACATGTTTCACCTGTTTTTAGTGTGAAACATGTAACCTGTTCCCAATGCTGCAGCAGCTGCCCATTTTTAGGTTTGACTTAAGTTTTGTTAGTGTATTAAAACCTGCTAGTACATCTAACACCCCTCCTCCCCTTAGACTGATAATGTTGCTGTCCAAAGGTGCCTGTGTGCTCATTCATCCAGAATGGTGGCACTCTAATACAGGAGGTGTGTTACTGGCCAGATCGCTGGAGGAAAAGCCTAAAAAAAATGATTTCAGCAACCACATCTAATGATTGGAAAGCTGCAATGTTTTTACATTTTTGGCTTTGGGTTTAATGCCGCTTTACATAACTTTTATTAAATTGGATGACATGGAAATAAGATTTCCATTTCCACTGCCAAAAAAACTCATTTTTTATCACCTAGCTAATGAGTTGTTCAGATGAAATCAAAAAGAAAACACTATTTGCTGCCTTAAATGACATTTTATTTGTTTTGTAGGTTCATTCTTTGTCTTTGATTTAGGTTATTATATATTGGGTGTTTTGCTGTATTTGATTATTTTAAGCACTAGTTTATTTAACAAAATGGATCAGATTTGCGAAGAAAATTATTGTAGAGACAGGATTTGTAGGACAGAGTTTTACAAAACTCCCTGTCATTGGAGGAAAGATAAGCCAGCACTACTCATAAATGCCCATGGAAGAATTCTTACACAGAGGTTGATTTATTTAAAAGTGGAGAGCAAAGTTTGGTGCGGCTCTGCAAAGAAACCAATCGGCTTCCAGTTTTTTTTTGTCAAAGCCTAATTGAACATGCTGATTGGCTACCATGCACAGCTGCACCAGATTTTACACACTCCAGTTTTAGTAAATCAACCCCACAATATAGTTAGCAGTTCAGGGCAAAGTGACAGCATCTCTCTTAAGGGTTCCCCCTGACCTAGTCTTCCACTCTTCCAGTGCCTCATCTGGCACAATACCCAGTGCTTATTGGAAGCACGTGACCCTCTCCTATGTTACGCTGCTCTGGTCATTATTAAGCGTTCTGCCTAGCCTGCACAAGATTACTTTAATGTTTTTATCTTTAGATTTTCTTATTGTCCACATGCTTCAGTGTTAAAAGGATTCTTTCTCTTTTCATCTGTGTCTGTCTTGCGTGTTGGCTTACATAATGTATTACACATTTTAGCAGCACTACCAGTCTAAAGCTAAATTCTAGGTATGATCTTTATTGGATACTTACTTTGACCCAGTTTGCACATATGAGGGCCATTGGGAAAAACTGAAAAAAACCTAGTAGTTATCACTAATACTGTGATAACCAGATCCTGTGCAAGCGGTAGTGGACCAGTATAAGTATACAATAAACATATCTGGAGTTCAGCTTTTTTTTGGGGGGTTATCAAAAATATTAACCATTGGAAACCATTTTGTGCAATGAAAACGCTCGCTATCAATTCGAGATTTTGAGCTATACTTGAGAAACTGCAAGCCAGTCTATTTTTTTTTTTTTTTTTTTTTTAAATCTGTATTTTTAATAAGTGTAAATCAATTCCATACAGAGGTTATTGAATCTGATCCACCTTTATAGGAATTACAGTAGCAGTTGAGTAAAATTCCACTTCAGATACATCATAAACATTTACAAGTCACACTAACAAATTCACACCAGTGTGGAATCGGGAAAACAATAAGGAGCTGATATATCAAGACCAAGAATATGGAAGAGGAATATTAAGAAACCACTTGTTCTGTTACCTTGCATCTCTGAATCCAGCATCCAGGTATTTACCTAGTGTTCAGCTCTTTGGACATCCAAAGAATAAAAGGTTAAGCACAAGCAGATGGCTGCAGTAGTTGCCATCAGTTTATGCTTGTTTTTCTCAATCGACTCCTGGCTGTAAAGTGAAAGTGATCCAGCAGCAATCACTGTCACAGTGTAGGCAGACCTAGGTGCGCAAGGACCCCATTTTAACCACTTCAATACCAGGCATTTTCACCCCCTCCCTGCTCAGGCCCAATTTTTGGCTTTCTGGGCGGTCGCACATGGAATGACAATTGCACGGTCATGCAAAAACTGGACCCATATGACATTTTTATAATTTTTTTTTTCACATAAATAGCTTTCTATTAGTGGTATTTAATCACCACTGGGTTTTTTATTTTTGCAAAATAAACAAAAAAAGACTGAAAATTTTGTGGGGAAAAACTTTTTCTTCGCTTCTGTTATAAAATTTTGCTAATAAAGAGTCTTTCCGCATACATTTGGCCCAAACTGTATTCTGCTACATTTCTTTGTTGGAAATAACCCAAATCAGTGTACACTCTAACTTTCCTACAGACTTAATATTATACAAACTATGGTATATATCTGAAAATCGATCAATCCTGATTTACTGACAGCCTATCATTTCTTGAGGCCCCAAAATGCCAGAACAGTACAAATATCTCCCAAATGAGCACTTTTTGGAAAGTAGACCGTCCAAGCTATTTAGTAAAAACAGCCTATAATTTTTTGTTAAATTTTTTTGGAAAATGGAAAAATTTTAAAACGTTTTACTATTTTTTTTAAACATACTTTCACCAGTGCAGTACAGCATTGTTCTATAACTGGTATGGTGATGATCAGGCAGACTGACTGATGAGAGTATATATTTTTTTTTTTTCCGGTGTCCAGAGCCATACAATCTTACCATAGTAGCATTGTACTATTCTGGGAAAGTGATCAGGATATTTTTTTTTTTTTTTTTTTAGTTTGCTTATACCAGCAAATTTCATTGTTATAAGCACTATTTGTACTGAAAGAAATGGTTTAGTTCTGTGTTTACTATTAGCTGTGATTGGCCACGGCTTATCACATGGTGCAGATGGGCTGCGATTGGTCCTGTCTGTACCAAGTGATCACTGTAACCAATCAGATCAACGCAATATTTCACAATGAATGGCATGATTTAAAGCCATTCATTGTGTACAATTATCATGTGATCTGCTTTGATTGGTCACAGCATTCAAATGGTACCAGCAGCGGCCAGTTCACTGATAAGTCATCCTTTGTGTCCGGTGGGTGCCAGATCGCACAGCAGCTTGAGGACGTCATACGATGTCCTGCGCTGCCGTCATTGGACTATAAGCCTAGGTAACTGGTTAAAGGTCCAGTCTACCTGATCAACTAACTTTTTGCCATTGGTTGACAGGATTAGGGAGGAAGGGAGATGGCGTTTAGCCCAATGTATCAGAGAATGCCTGCAGTGAGTTTTTCTGTCCCTCATGTTTTGAGACAAGTGCCACCTGATCTGGGTGGACAATGTCACCTAGAAATGGTTTCAGCCAGGATTTTGGTCAAGGTTTTGACATCCATTGGGCAGAAGTTTTCACAGTGAGCCAAATGGGTGACTTCTGGAATAATTCTCTCAATTGAAACAGAATGCCATATAAGGTGAGGTCAGAGTATTTCAAATATCTGGGTAGCCTGTCAGACCTCCCCTTTTTTTTTTTTTTTTAATTTACCTTCTGGATCCCATGTTTTGGGGTGTGGCTAGATCTTTAGTACATTATGTGTAATAGACTGGTCTAAGTCTGGTTGAGTTTGGGTGGTTCAGGTTGGGATAGGTGGGTGTGTGTTATATTTGAAGACCTCAAAAAAAGTTTTTTTTTTTTGGGCCACTCCACTTCCTGGGGGAGGGAGTGTCACATTTTTTTTTTCTTTTTTACTGCTCTAACCGTAAATAACCCTTTTCACAATTTAACGTTAAACCACCTTTCTTCTAACCTCATATTGTCTGCTTTTCCTCTTCAGGGATCTTGGAGTTAACAGTTTATTACAGTTGCTAAAGTCACCTTTGATATATTTGTACAATGTACTCCTATTCCCCCGAAGCGCCTTCTCTCCAGAGTAAATAACCGTATTTATGTAATCAATCCGCATAGCTGATGTCCTCTGCCCCTCAAGTAATTTTGTTGCTTTTTGCTGAACTTTTTTTTTTTTTTTTTCCAATCTTTCCTGAAGATTGGTGATCAAAACTGTATTCAAGGTCGAACCAGTGTTTTGTAAAGAGGTAACATTATTTTTCTCTTAAATGTATGCTCTTTTTAATGCACAAATGTTTTTTTTGCCAGCTTTGTTAGCTGCAGCTTGGCATTGCATGTTTTTGCGAAGTCTGTGCTCTACAAGAACCCCCAGATCTTTTGGGATTTGGCTGATTCCCTCAGGGAAGCCCCTCCTAATGTGTGTTTTTACATATTTCTCAGTATTGAATCTAATCTGCCATGTACCTGTCCATCTCTCCCATCTCCCCCCCCCTTTTTTTTTTTTTTTTTTTTTTGTCAAGGGCTTTCTGTAATGGTGCTACAGTCAGGTCCATAAATATTGGGACATCAACACAATTCTAATCTTTTTGCCTCTATACACAACCACAATGGATTTGAAATGAAACAAACATGCGCTTTAACTGCAGACTTTCAGCTTTAATTTGAAGGTATTTACATCCAAATCAGGTGAAAGGTGTAGGAATTGCAACAGTTTGTATATGTGCCTCCCACTTTTTAAGGGACCAAAAGTAATGGGACAGATTAACAATCATAAATCAAACTTTCACTTTTTAATACTTGGTTGCAAATCCTTTGCAGTCAATTACAGCCTGAAGTCTGGAACGCATAGACATCACCAAACGCTGGGTTTCATCCCTGGTGATGCTCTGCCAGGCCTCTACTGCAACTGTCTTCAGTTCCTGCTTGTTCTTGGGGCATTTTCCCTTCAGTTTGGTCTTCAGCAAGTGAAATGCATGCTCAATTGGATTCAGGTCAGGTGATTGACTTGGCCATTGCATAACATTCCACTTCTTTCCCTTAAACTTTGGTTGCTTTCGCATTATGCTTTGGGTCATTGTCCATCTGCACTGTGAAGTGCCGTCCAATGAGTTCTGAAGCATTTGGCTGAATATGAGCAGATATTGCCCAAAACACTTCAGAGTTCATCCTGCTGCTTTTTTCAGCAGTCACATCAATAAATACAAGAGAACCAGTTCCATTGGCAGCCATATATGCCCACGCCATGACACTACCACCACCATGCTTCACTGATGAGGTAGTATGCTTTGGATCATGAACAGTTCTTTTCCTTCTCCATACTCTTCTCTTCCCATCACTCTGGTACAAGTTGATCTTGGTCTCATCTGGCCATAGGATGTTGTTCCAGAACTGTGAAGGCTTTTTTAGATGTTTGGTAAACTCTAATCTGGCCTTCCTGTTTTTGAGGCTCACCAATGGTTTACATCTTGTGGTGACCCCTGTGAAGTCTTCTCTTGATTGTTGACTTTGATACACATACACCTACCTCCTGGAGAGTATTCTTGATCTGACCAACTGTTGCCAAGGGTGTTTTCTTCACCAGGGAAAGAATTCTTTGGTCATCCACCACAGTTGTTTTCCGTGGTGTTCTGGGTCTTTTGGTGTTGCTGAGCTCACCTGTGCGTTCTTTCTTTTTTAGGATGTTCCAAACAGTTGATTTGGCCACACCTAATGTTTTTGCTATCTCTCTGATGGGTTTGTTTTTTCAGCCTAATGATGGCTTGCTTCACTGATAGTGTCAGCTCTTTGGATCTTATATTGAGAGTTGACAGCAACAGGTTCCAGATGCAAATAGCACACTTGAAATGAACTCTGGACCTTTTATCTGCTCTTTGTAAATGGGATGAGAGAATAACACACACCTGGCCATGGAACAACTGAGCAGCCAATTGTCCCATTACTTTTGGTCCCTTTAAAAAGTGGGACGCATATATACAAACTGTTGTAATTTTTACACCTTTCACCTGATTTGGATCTAAATACCCTCAAATTAAAGCTGAAAGTCTGCAGTTAAAGCACATCTTGTTTCATTTTAAATCCATTGTGGTGGTGTAAAGAGCCAAAAAGATTGGAATTGTGCGTCAATGGCCCAATATTTATGGACCTGACTATATGCTTTGCCAAAGTTCTTTCCCTTTTTAAAATTTGCCATCATCAGCAAACACTGAAATTAAGCCCTTGATCCCAACATCTACAGTATCTCATAGATTAACAAATTGAACAGCACTGGCCTGAAGACCGACCCTTGGGGCACACTGCTCACAACTTTAGCCCATGCAAAGAATGAGTCATTTATGTAAGCAGCGTCCTTTCCATGTACACAATTTAATCAACTCCCAAAAGCTCTTGTTATTGATTAAACATTTGAATGTACAGTTATCAAATACCTTAGCAAAATCTAGATAAACTATGTCCACTGGACTTTCACCATCCAATTAAAATCTGAGCATTAGCCTCTTTCTTGTCATTCACCCTTGTACCCAGATATGCAGTCTTAGATTTCAGCTCAATAAAGCCTGTCCAGTGTTTGTGTTCTTATAGAGGAAGGCTGCTAAGTTTGAATCAAAGACAGTAGTTTAGGAGAGGTTGGGTTCTTCTGTCTAGCTGGCAAGTGTTATTGGAACCCTCAGCCTTGGGACCTCTGCATTCCAAAGGTTCTCTAAATTGCCTCCGTGTTTCCGCTGACAAACTGCCCCCGTCTAGTTTAGGGGATTTGAGGCAGGTTTTGCAAGCAAAGAATGGAAACGGGAGCCAATCTAAATTGCGACTTCACACGCACATAACCATGCCAGTCTTCGAACTGGCTTTGAGATGGGAGAGGGTTGTACCAGATAAAACTTGCAGTTTCTGCCATGGGAAGAAAAATGGGAATTTTAATACAGGACTTATTATGGTGTTTTCAAACGGCTACAGTATTTCACAAAAGGGAGTACACCTCACATTTTTGTAAATATTTTATTATATCTTTTCATGTGACAACACTGAAGAAATTACACTTTGCTACAACCTAAAGTAGTGAGTGTACAGCTTGTATAACAGTGTACATTTGCTGTCCCCTCAAAAAAACCCAACACAGCCATTATTGTCTTAACCACTGGCAACAAAAGTGAGTACACCCCTAAGTAAAAATGTCGAAATTGGGCCCAAAGTGTCAATATTTTGTGTGGCCACCATTATTTCTCTTTTGTTCATTGATGGCACACAGCTCCTGATCTTCATACCCATTGGTTATACTGCCCCCTACAGGAGGAGTAGGACACTAGGCAGAAAAAGAATGTCTACACCTATGGGCAGTCCCAGGGGGTATATTCCCTCTCTCTGCTATAGGTACTTTTTTTTTTTTTTTCTGCCTAGACAGAAGTAAGGACCTAGTTCCTTGCTTGGGATCTCTGGTCCTGGCATTTTTTTTTTCTTTTTTAGATAGAAATTTTTTTCCTGTGAGCTCTACAATCAACTGCCGCACTGGGTGACGGGCTGCATAATCTAGATCTAGTGATCACGCCAGGCTGGCGAGCGCATGCAGACCTCAGCTCTATGCTAAGTGAGCCGCAACATAGCCCCACTACACGGGGGCTGGCCTGCAAGTTAAACGCCTTGCGAGGTCGTATACAACCGGGTCTCGGCCCGAGTCGCAGAATTCCTCCTGGCCGACAGCCCCCCCATTCCGATGGGGAGGAGGTTCTGTTGGAGCGGTGCCCGCCTGGTTCCTGGTATGGTGAGTATTGGTCTCCCCCTGGAGGGTTTTGGGGTGGACGTGGGTCCTTCCTTGGGACGGTCGGACCCCCGGGGTTCCCCTTCTTCCCGTCAGGCACCCCCCTTTCATGTCCCCTATCCTACTCCCCCCCCCCCCCCCCACTTATGCTGGGGCTGGGTAGGTGGCCTGGTCCACCTCCTGGGGTGAGGGCAGGGCATTATGCTGGCGATGGGGGCTGGAGGGGTGCGCCGTTGGTGACCGGATGATCGGCTGTGCGGGGGAGGGGGTTTCTTCCAGGGCCTCCTGTCCTGCCTAGGCCAGTTCTTGAGGCCTAGGGATCCCTCCTGGGAGCCTTGTGAGGCCACAATTTTGCAGTTTCTATGCACAGCGGCCATATTTGTGTAGTCCAGCAGTCATTTTGTGGTGGTTTGCCATTGAAAATAACGGCGGCCATGACAGTGGAGCCCTGTGGGTGGTGATTATAGTGATGGGAGTCCCTCCTCCTCATCCCCTGGTGCTGACTCCTGGATCTGCATATAGTATGCTCATGTGGAATCCACAATAGTGTGCCACATGATCTTATGTGGCACACTATCTTTGACTCCTGGATCTTTTCACTTCCTGATTGCCGTACCTGGAGTGCAGATTATCTCTGTGGCTGCAGGTGCCTGTTTCTGCTGGGAGGTGAGTCTGGTGGGGCTATCTCCCTCTCTGCTGGGATTGCTTGGCGTCCGGGTGGTGCTGCCAGCGCGGTGGGGGTGGTTCCTTTGCAGTGTTTTACACTTTTTGTGGGGTCCCCCCTTATGACTCATGGAGTCTTTGGAGCACATCTCCCCACCTGATCCCCTTCTCTGAGGCTGCGGAGCCCTCCGGGTCCAAAACCATTCATCGATGCACTGACAGTCCTGGAGTCCTTTGTGTCCTGGGTGGAGGTGGCTTTCGGGCAACGGGCTAGCAAAAAGCGCCCCCTGCCTCATTAGATCCTGAATCTGATTCGTCTGCCGCGGACGTGGGTCACCCTGCTGGGTCTGCGACCACGCGCCTGAAATCCTCAGATAGTGAGGATGATCCCTCCACATCTGCAACTGCACACGAAAAGGTGCTGGTGGAAGCATTGTTTGTATCTGTGTGAGACCTTGTAGATGGAGGATGCAGCTGCGACGGAGGTGTAGGTTCCCTTTGGCACTCACAAGCCATCCAGAGCGGCAAAGTTGTTTCCTTTCCTGGCCTATTTTGACAGAATTGTCGCTAACGAGTGGGGATTACCAAAGTGTCCCCTCGGGGTCCCTAGGTGATTTACTAGGCGTTACCCCCCCCCCCCATGAGGAGTCCCTTTAAAAAGTGGACTGCTCCCCCAGTGGTGGACCCTCCGGTTTCCAGATTGAGCAAGGCAAACATGATTCCGGTTGAAGAGTTCCTGGTTTTTAGGGATCCGGCTGACAGGAAGGCGGAGGCTGTGGCCTGCAATATGTATACTCTGGCTGGTTCGGCACTGAGACTGGTATTCACCATTGCCCTGGTGTTGCAAACTCTGACCGAGTGGGCTAAGCTTCTATGTCCCCCCTGCCTTTGCTGAGCTGGCGGACCAGCTGGTCCAGTTTATCTGTGATGCGACTGCCACAGTGGCTCGGCTCTGTTTCGGCAGTGGTCCTTCGGTGTATCTTTTGGCTCAAATGCTGGTCTGCGGACCAGACTTCTAAAAAGGCCTTGAATGATCTTCGTTTTCAAGGGGATCGCCTGTTTGGGGCCCTGGATTACCTCATTAAAGGTCTTACGGAGGAAAGAGTACTTTCAGGGCCGCCTGTGGAGGATTCAAACAAACCTTGTCTGGCAAGCAGAGAGTGGGCTTCTCCAGACCAGCGGACAAGGCTCCTTCAGCATGAAGGTGTGCCCTCGCCCGTATTGTGAATGGGGGGGGATGTCTTCCTTTGTTTTCGGACCCGTGGACTTCCCTGGTACAAGACGAGTGTGTCCAGGAAGGCATTCGGTCCGGGTACAAGATCAAGTTTCACTCTTGTCCCCAGGCAAGCTTCTTTCCTTCCAACTTGCGCCTGTCCGCAGACCATTTACGTCACTACAAGACCTGTTGCTTCACGGGGGATTGCCCTGTTTCCGACTTCGGAAGGTTTCAGGGTTTTTACTCAGACCTGTTTACAGTTCCCAGGAAAGAAGGCAGGGTGCGTCCAATCCTGGACCTCAAGGCGCTGAACTGCTTTGCGCCTGTGCAGAAGTTCAGGATGGAGTCCATTCAGACAGTGGTGGCATCCCTGCATCAGGAGGATTTTCTTGCCTCTATCGACATCAAGGATGCTTACCTTCACGTTCTGAGTATGCTCCGGTCACCAGTGCTTCCTCCACTTTGCTGTGGGAGAGGAGCATTATCAGTTTGTGATATAATGGGAATAAAAAGATTGGTAAAGGCGCTAACCTGATTTTTTTATATATATATAGCACAAGACCCCGTGTGAATGTGTGAGTGATAAATACCATAAAAGATGAAAGAAAATAACTTATGGTAAAAAATTCCAAGTAATCAAAGTGCAAGTGCCAAAAGACAGGATCTATATATATATATATATATATATATATATATATATATATATATATCTATATAGGGCTTGGTATTGTATGACCAGAAAGGGCTTTAGTGATAGAAATAAATGTGCAAACATCAAATATAAAGTGCTGTTTTATTATTCATGAACAGAGTAAAGGTAAATAGTGCGGGTAAATAAAATAAAGTAAAAAAATGTTGTCCATAAAACTTAAGGTCTATATTGTTCCAAAAGTGGTGCTGGTGCAAGAAACGGTGATAAAATCACTGAGGCTGTGATCTAAAATGGCTGTGCATAAAATGGACACTAGGTGTCGAACTCACCCCTTTCAATGGCACACAAGTAATGCAGGCTGTATTATTCACAGGTACACCTGATAGAGGCTTAAAGGGTAGTCTTTAGATCGGCAAACCTCAGGGGATCCTCCAGGTGTGGGTCCGATCTGGGTGCTCAAGACAAAAAAAGCCCTATGGTGTAGTATGTATCATCAATAATAAGGCAAGTGTAGTCAGACTCACGTTTCAGGCTGATCAGATTCAGTGTAACATGCAGACGCCGGGCGCCGAAGTTACTTCCGCGTTCCACGGCTCCCAACTGCTAAAACTGGAAGTGATGTTGACGGAGGGCGGAGTCTGTAGTCTCTAGTTCTTTTGGTTGAGCTCCTGTTGGCTACTGTTTAGCCTTGGCAATTTTTTTTTTTTTTTGCTCTTCCCACCCCTCATGTTTAACACTGCTTTGGGACGTCCCAATGGTTATGAGTGTCCGTCAATGAACGAAATAGAAAATAGTATTTTTGACTTACCGTAAAATACATTTCTCTGTTTTTTATTGACTGACACAGCACCCACCCCTCTGTTGTTATTATTCTGACTCTAGTAACAAAACTGAGAGTACCTATAGCAGAGAGAGGCAGTGAACCCTCTGGGACTGCCTAAAGGTATAGCCGGGTTATATTTTTCTGCCTAGTGTCCTACTCCTGTAGGGGGCAGTGTAACCCAATGGTTATGAAGATCAGGATCTGGGTGTGTTAAGGAACATCAGAGAAATGGATTTTACGGTAAATCAAAAATCCAATTTTTCCACCACTGCCTTAACACTCTTGGGCATGGAGTTCACCAGCGCTTCACAGGTTCCCACTGGAGTGTTTTTTGGGGTAGTTTTATCATGTTGGAATACTGCCCTGTGGCCCAGTCTCAGGAGGGCTGGGAATCATGCTCTGCTTCAGTATGTCACAGTACATGTTTGCATTCATGGTTCCCTCAATGAACTGTAGCTCTCCAGTGGCGGCAGCACTCATGCAGCTCCAGACCATGACACTCCCACCACCATGCTTGACTGTAGGCAAGACACACTTGACTTTGTACTCCTCGCCTGGTTGCTGCCACACAAGCTTGACACCATCTGAATCAAGTAAGTTTATCTTGGTCTCATCAGACCACAGGACATGATTCCAGTAATCCATGTTTTTAGTCTGCTTGTCTTCAGCAAATGGTTTGCTGGCTTTTTTTGTGCATCATCTTTAGAAGAGGCTTCCTTCTGCGATGACAGCCATGCAGACTATTTTGAAGCAGTTTGCGGTATATGGTCGAGTGCTGACAGGCTGACCCCCTTCAACCTCTGCAGCAATGCTGGCAGCACTTATACGTCTATTTGCCAAAGACAACCTCTGCATATGACGCTGAGCATGTGCACTCAATTTCTTTGGTCGACCATGGCGAGGCCTCTTCTTAGTGGAACTTGTCCTGTTAAACCACTGTATGGTCTTGGCCCCTGTGCTGCAGCTCACTTTCAGGGTCTTGCCAATATTATTATAGCCTAGCCCATCGTTATGTAGAGCATCAATTATTTTTCCAGATCCTCAGAGTTCTTTGCCATGAGGTGCCATGTTGAACTTCCAGTGACCAGTATGAGAGAGTGAGAGTAATAACACCAAATTTAACATACCTGCTCCCCATTCACACCTGAGATCTTGTAACACTAATGAGTCACATGTCACTGGGGAGGCAAAATGGCTAATTGGGCCCAATTTGAGCATTTTCACTTAGGGGTGCATTCACTTTTGTTGCCAGCAGTTTAGACATTAATGGCGGTGTGTTGAGTTAGCTTGAGGGGGACAGCAAATTTACACAGTAAACTGTACTTTACATTGTAGCAAAATTAAATTTCTTCAGTGTTCACTAGTGTTGAGCGAACACGGACTGTATTATTCGTGTTCGTACCGAATAATTGGATTTTTTGTACCCGAACACGGACACGGACACTTTACTGTATGTTCGGGTAAAAATCCGTGTTCGGTCGTTTTATTTCCGGGTTTTGCATGCTTTGGCGCTCTTTTCATGGCGGGCTTTCAACAGCCAATCAACAATCGTTTAACTGGTGTGCCTTAAGCCATCCCAGCCATGCCTGCAAATGTCTCAGTAGCTGTGATTGGCCGTCTGAAGCATGTGACCAAGTCTTTATAAGTTCGAGGCAGCCGCAGCGGCGTCATTATGCTGCTTAGATTCAGGGACAGAGCACACATCAACGTGCTGGCTGCTGATTAGGGAAAGATAGGCAGGAAAAAACCATTTGTGTCCGGATAGAATTGAGGGACAGGTCGGAGTGTTTAGGCAGGGCGAGTTGTAGGCATTTTAGGGATAGAGTCTGCTGAATTATATAGGGTCAGTGTCTTCTACAAACTACAATCGATATTGCTGTGTGGGGGGTGGGGTGAATCTGCACTCAATCCTGATCTACGATCTCTTCTCAATCCTGTTAGGGACAGAGTCTGCTGAATTTTAGGGAAACTGTGTTCTACAAACTACAATCGATATTGCTGTGTGGGGGGTGGGGTGAATCTGCACTCAATCCTGATCTACGATCTCTTCTCAATCCTGTTAGGGACAGAGTCTGCTGAATTTTAGGGAAACTGTGTTCTACAAACTACAATCGATATTGCTGTGTGGGGGGTGGGGTGAATCTGCACTCAATCCTGATCTACGATCTCTTCTCAATCCTGTTAGGGACAGAGTCTGCTGAATTTTAGGGAAACTGTGTTCTACAAACTACAATCGATATTGCTGTGTGGTGTGGGATTGGAGATAGGCAGGTGTCAGTGATCCACATCCATTTTTCTGTGTGTGAGCTGCAGTGAACACAATCTTTTTGGGCTGCAGTGAACACAATCTTTTTGGGCTGCAGTGAACACAATCTTTTTGGGCTGCAGTGAACACAATCTTTTTGGGCTGCAGTGAACACAATCTTTTTGGGGTGCAGTGAACACAATCCTTTTTGGTGTGCAGTGAACACAATCTTTGTGGGGTGCAGTGAACAAAATCCTTTGTGGGGTGCAGTGAACACAATCTTTTTGGGGTGCAGTGAACAAAATCCTTTTTGGGGTGCAGTGAACAACATCCTTTTTGGGGTGCAGTGAACACAATCTTTTTGGGGTGCAGTGAACAAAATCCTTTGTGGGGTGCAGTGAACACAATCTTTTTGGGGTGCAGTGAACACAATCTTTTTGGGGTGGAGTGAACAACATCCTTTTTGGGGTGCAGTGAACAAAATCCTTTTTGGGGTGCAGTGAACAAAATCCTTTTTGGGGTGCAGTGAACAAAATCATTTTTGGGGTGCAGTGAACACAATCTTTGTGGGGTGCAGTGAACACAATCTTTTTGGGGTGGAGTGAACAACATCCTTTTTGGGGTGCAGTGAACAACATCCTTTTTGGGGTGCAGTGAACACAATCTTTGTGGGGTACAGTGAACAGAATCTTTGTGGGGTGCAGTGAACACAATCTTTGGGGGGTACAGTGAACACAATCTTTGTGAGGTGCAGTGAACACAATCTTTGTGGGGTGCAGTGAACACAATCATTGTGGGGTGCAGTGAACTCAATCTTTGTGGGGTACAGTGAACACAATCTCATACTGAAGGTTTGAGGGTGCTGCCTGTTCCATACTCCCCCTACTCCTCATCTAGCCTTTTAGGGGTACAAACAATAGTAATTGGGGCCTAGTGTGGTTGTGTACGTGTGATATACATACACTTTTTTGGGATCATATTTTCTATTCCGCTATTTAATCAAAAACCTTTGGGGATCAGTTAAATTGGGGGATAGTCTGTGTTGGTACGTGTGAGAGAGATCCACCTTTCCAAGTTGTTGGGGTTCATCTCATACTTCTGAAGGTTTGAGGGTGCTGCCTGTTCCATACTCCCCTTACTCCTAGCCTTTTAGGGGTACAAACAATAGTAATTGGGGCCTAGTGTGGTTGTGTACGTGTGATATACATACACTTTTTTGGGATCATATTTTCTATTCCGCTATTTAATCAAAAACCTCTGGGGATCAGTTAAATTGGGGGATAGTCTGTGTTGGTACGTGTGAGAGAGATCCACCTTTCCAAGTTGTTGGGGTTCATCTCATACTTCTGAAGGTTTGAGGGTGCTGCCTGTTCCATACTCCCCCTACTCCTAGCCTTTTAGGGGTACAAACAATAGTAATTGGGGCCTAGTGTGGTTGTGTACGTGTGATATACATACACTTTTTTGGGATCATATTTTCTATTCCGCTATTTAATCAAAAACCTCTGGGGATCAGTTAAATTGGGGGATAGTCTGTGTTGGTACGTGTGAGAGAGATCCACCTTTCCAAGTTGTTGGGGTTCATCTCATACTTCTGAAGGTTTGAGGGTGCTGCCTGTTCCATACTCCCCCTACTCCTAGCCTTTTAGGGGTACAAACAATAGTAATTGGGGCCTAGTGTGGTTGTGTACGTGTGATATACATACACTTTTTTGGGATCATATTTTCTATTCCGCTATTTAATCAAAAACCTCTGGGGATCAGTTAAATTGGGGGATAGTCTGTGTTGGTACGTGTGAGAGAGATCCACCTTTCCAAGTTGTTGGGGTTCATCTCATACTTCTGAAGGTTTGAGGGTGCTGCCTGTTCCATACTCCCCCTACTCCTAGCCTTTTAGGGGTACAAACAATAGTAATTGGGGCCTAGTGTGGTTGTGTACGTGTGATATACATACACTTTTTTGGGATCATATTTTCTATTCCGCTATTTAATCAAAAACCTCTGGGGATCAGTTAAATTGGGGGATAGTCTGTGTTGGTACGTGTGAGAGAGATCCACCTTTCCAAGTTGTTGGGGTTCATCTCATACTTCTGAAGGTTTGAGGGTGCTGCCTGTTCCATACTCCCCCCTACTCCTAGCCTTTTAGGGGTACAAACAATAGTAATTGGGGCCTAGTGTGGTTGTGTACGTGTGATATACATACACTTTTTTGGGATCATATTTTCTATTCCGCTATTTAATCAAAAACCTTTGGGGATCAGTTAAATTGGGGGATAGTCTGTGTTGGTACGTGTGAGAGAGATCCACCTTTCCAAGTTGTTGGGGTTCATCTCATACTTCTGAAGGTTTGAGGGTGCTGCCTGTTCCATACTCCCCCTACTCCTCATCTAGCCTTTTAGGGGTACAAACAATAGTAATTGGGGCCTAGTGTGGTTGTGTACGTGCGAGATACATACACTTTTTTTGATCATATTTCCTATTCCGCTATTCAATAAAAACCTTTGAGGATCAATTGAATTGAGGGATAGTCTGTGTCGGTACGTGTGAGAGAGATCCACCTTTCCAAGTTGTTGGGGTTCATCTCATACTTCTGAAGGTTTGAGGGTGCTGCCTGTTCCATACCCCCCCTACTCCTCATCTAGCCTTTTAGGGGTACAAACAATAGTAATTGGGGCCTAGTGTGGTTGTGTACGTGCGAGATACATACACTTTTTTTGATCATATTTCCTATTCCGCTATTCAATAAAAACCTTTGGGGATCAATTAAATTGCGGGATAGTCTGTGTCGGTACGTGTGAGATCCACCTTTCCAAGTTTTTGGGGTTCATCTCATACTTCTGAAGCTTTGAGGGTGCTGCCTGTTCCATACTCCTCCTCCTCCTCATCCATCCTTTTAGGTGTACAAACAATAGTAATTGGGGCCTAGTGTGCTTCTGTACGTGTGAGATACATACACATTTTTTGATCATATTTCCTATTCCGCTATTCAATAAAAACCTTTGGGGATCAATTAAATTGCGGAATAGTCTGTGTCGGTACGTGTGAGATCCACCTTTCCAAGTTTTTGGGGTTCATCTCATACTTCTGAAGCTTTGAGGGTGCTGCCTGTTCCATACTCCTCCTCCTCCTCATCCATCCTTTTAGGTGTACAAACAATAGTAATTGGGGCCTAGTGTGTTTCTGTACGTGCGAGATACATACACTTTTTTTGATCATATTTCCTATTCCGCTATTCAATAAAAACCTTTGGGGATCAATTAAATTGCGGGATAGTCTGTGTCGGTACGTGTGAGATCCACCTTTCCAAGTTTTTGGGGTTCATCTCATACTTCTGAAGCTTTGAGGGTGCTGCCTGTTCCATACTCCTCCTCCTCCTCATCCATCCTTTTAGGTGTACAAACAATAGTAATTGGGGCCTAGTGTGCTTCTGTACGTGTGATATACATACACATTTTTTGATCATATTTCCTATTCCGCTATTCAATAAAAACCTTTGGGGATCAATTAAATTGCGGGATAGTCTGTGTCGGTACGTGTGAGATCCACCTTTCCAAGTTTTTGGGGTTCATCTCATACTTCTGAAGCTTTGAGGGTGCTGCCTGTTCCATACTCCTCCTCCTCCTCATCCATCCTTTTAGGTGTACAAACAATAGTAATTGGGGCCTAGTGTGCTTCTGTACGTGTGAGATACATACACATTTTTTGATCATATTTCCTATTCCGCTATTCAATAAAAACCTTTGGGGATCAATTAAATTGCGGGATAGTCTGTGTCGGTACGTGTGAGATCCACCTTTCCAAGTTTTTGGGGTTCATCTCATACTTCTGAAGCTTTGAGGGTGCTGCCTGTTCCATACTCCTCCTCCTCCTCATCCATCCTTTTAGGTGTACAAACAATAGTAATTGGGGCCTAGTGTGCTTCTGTACGTGTGAGATACATACACATTTTTTGATCATATTTCCTATTCCGCTATTCAATAAAAACCTTTGGGGATCAATTAAATTGCGGAATAGTCTGTGTCGGTACGTGTGAGATCCACCTTTCCAAGTTTTTGGGGTTCATCTCATACTTCTGAAGCTTTGAGGGTGCTGCCTGTTCCATACTCCTCCTCCTCCTCATCCATCCTTTTAGGTGTACAAACAATAGTAATTGGGGCCTAGTGTGTTTCTGTACGTGTGAGATACATACACTTTTTTTGATCATATTTCCTATTCCGCTATTCAATAAAAACCTTTGGGGATCAATTGAATTGCGGGATAGTCTGTGTCGGTACGTGTGAGAGAGATCCACCTTTCCAAGTTGTTGGGGTTCATCTCATACTTCTGAAGGTTTGAGGGTGCTGCCTGTTCCATACTCCCCCTACTCCTCATCTAGCCTTTTAGGGGTACAAACAATAGTAATTGGGGCCTAGTGTGGTTGTGTACGTGTGATATACATACACTTTTTTTGGATCATATTTTCTATTCCGCTATTCAATAAAAACCTTTCTAGGGCAAGATCTTAAATTACAGAAATATGAGGAGACCGTCAAATAAGGGCCGTGGCCTAGGTCGTGGTGCTGCTGGTAGAGCTCCTGTTGCAAGGAGAGGACATGGTCGATCTGTGCCAGCTACACGCACAAGTGAAACACCTTCCTCAAGTGTGAGTAGGCGACAGAACCTGCATCAGTATTTGGTAGGGCATCAAACGCCCCTAGAAGTGATGAGGCCAGAACAAGTTGAGGCGATAGTAGATTGGTTTGCTGCTGACAGTGCCTCCAGTTCCTTCACATTGTCTCCCACCCAGTCTACTGCAGAAAGGTCAGAGTTGGCACCTGCAGCCAATGTCCAACCGTCTTTCACCTCACCCCCTTGCAAATCAGGCCAGCAGTCTGAGCCCCAAGCCATACAGCAGTCTCTTATTCTTTTTGAGGACTCTGTCAGCAGGGTTTCCCAGGGCCATCCACCTAGCCCTGCCCCAGAAGTGGAAGAGATTGAGTGCAGCGATGCCCAACCACTTATTCCTCAAGATGAGTACATGCAAGGATCATCGCAGCACGTCTCCGATGATGACGAAACGCAGGTGCCAACTGCTGCGGCGTTCAGCATTGTGGAGACCGACAAGGGGGGCAGGGGTGAAGACTGGGTGGAAGATGATGTGGAGGACGATGAGGTCCTCGACCCCACATGGAATGAACGTCATGCAGGTGAACTGAGTAGTTTGGAGGAAGAGGCGGTGGTCGCACAGAGCCACCAGCACAGCAGAAGAGGGAGCAGGGTGCAGAAGCGGAGCGGCCGTGCCCTAGACACTACGCCCGCTACTGCCCAACGCAGCAAGGGAACGAGCGCACCAAAGTCAGCTCAAAGGAGTTCTCTAGCGTGGAAGTTCTTTAGAAAATGTGCTGATGACAGGACACGAGTGGTTTGCACCCTGTGCAATCAGAGCTTGAAGCGAGGCATGAACCTTCTCAACCTGAGCACAACCTGCATGATCAGGCATCTAAGTGCAAAGCACGAGCTGCAGTGGAGTACACACCTTCAAAACCAAGAAACGTCTCTGGCTCATCCTGCTTCCTCTTCTGCTGCAGTCTCGGCCGCTCCAGCCACATCTGTAGTGATACCGGCACCTGCCACCCCGCAAACAGACGATCTGTCAGCAACACCACCACCTGGGTCACCAACAACCATCTCCACAATGTCCCGTGGAAGCGTTCAGCTTTCCATCTCCCAAACACTTGAGAGGAAGAGGAAGTACCCCCCTACCCACCCGCGATCCCTGGCCCTGAATGCCAGCATTTCAAAATTATTGGCCTTTGAAATGCTGTCATTCCGTCTGGTGGAGACGCACAGTTTTAAAAACCTTATGTCGGTGGCTGTCCCACAGTACGTCGTGCCCAGCCGCCACTACTTTTCCAGGCAAGCCATCCCTTCCCTGCACAACCAAGTGGGGGAAAAAATCAGGTGTGCACTGCGCAACGCCATCTGTGCCAAGGTCCACCTAACTACGGATACGTGGACCAGTAAGCACGGTCAGGGGCGTTATATCTCCCTAACGGCACACTGGGTAAATGCAGTGGCGTATGGGCCTGAGGCGGATAGCAATTTGGCGCATGTCCTTCCACCACCGAGGATTGCAGGGCGCTTCAGTTTGCCTCCTGTTCCTAACTCCTCCTACTCCGCTTCCTCATCCTCTACCGCCTCCTCATCCGGACAGCGTAACACCTTCACCACCAACTTCAGCACGGCCAGGGGTAAACGACAGCAGGCAGTTTTACAACTTGCCTGTTTGGGGGACAAACCACACACCGCGCAGGAGTTGTGGAGGAGCATGGAACAGCAGACAAATGAGTGGTTGCTGCCAGCGAGCCTCAAGCCCGGCCTGGTGGTGTGCGATAACGGGCGAAATCTCATAGCAGCTCTGGGCCTAGCCGGTTTGACGCACATCCCTTGCCTGGCGCATGTGCTGAATTTGGTGGTGCAGAGGTTCCTTAAAAACTACCCCGATATGTCAGAGCTGCTGCAGAAAGTGCGGGCCGTTTGTGCGCACTTTCGGCGTTCTCACCCTGCTGCTGCTCGCCTGGCAGCGCTGCAGCGTAACTTCGGCCTTCCCGCTCACCGCCTCATATGTGACGTGCCCACAAGGTGGAACTCCACCTTGCACATGCTGGAAAGACTGTGCGAGCAGCAGCAGGCCATAGTGGAGTTTCAGCTGCAGCACGCACGCGTGAGTCGCTCTGCGGAACAGCACCACTTCACCACCAATAACTGGGCCTCCATGCGAGACCTGTGTGCCTTGTTGCGCTGTTTTGAGTACTCCACCAACATGGCCAGTGGCAATGACGCCGTTCTCAGCTTAACTATCCCACTTCTATGCCTCCTTGAAAAAACAATTCGGGCGATGATGGAAGAGGATGTGGCACAGGATGAGGAGGAGGAGGAGGATGAAGAGGTAACATTTCCAAGGCTTTCAGGGCAGTCATTCGCAAGGGGCTCCGAGGGTGGGTTCCTGCACACGCAAACGCCAGGGACGCAATTGTCCAGCAGGGGCACAGTTCTGGAGGATGAGGAGGATGAGGAGGAGGAGGAGCTGGAGGAGGAGATGGAACCATGTTCACAGCAGGGTGGCACCCAGGCCAGCTCATGGCCATCACTGGTGCGTGGCTGGGGGGATACAGAGGACACGGACCATACACCTCCCACAGAGGACAGCCTTTCGTCGCCTCTGGGCAGCCTGGCACACATGAGCGATTACATGCTGCAGTGTCTCCACAACGACCGCCGAGTTGCCCACATTCTAACTTGTGCTGATTACTGGGTGGCCACGCTGCTGGATCCCCGTTACAAGGACAACGTACCGTCCTTAATTCACTCACTGGAGCGCGATCGCAAGATGCGCGAGTACAAGCGCACGCTGGTAGACGCCATGCTGCTGGCATTCCCATCTGACAGCGGGGCCACAGTGGAAGCACAAGGCAGAGGAGGAGGAGGAGGAGGTCGCCAACGCAACCAGGGCACCGCCAGCACCTCAGAAGGCAGGGTTAGCATGGCCGAAATGTGGAAAAGCTTTGTCAGCACGCCACAACAAACAGCAGCACCAGCAGCTCAGATGGAACGTCTTAGCAGGAGGCAGCATTTTACCAACATGGTGGAGCAGTATGTGTGCACACGCCTACATGTAGTGAATGACGGGTCTGCCCCCTTCAACTTCTGGGTCTCCAAATTGGGCACATGGCCTGAGCTTGCCCTTTACGCCTTGGAGGTGCTGGCGTGCCCTGCAGCCAGTGTATTATCTGAACGGGTATTTAGCACGGCTGGGGGCGTTATAACAGACAAGCGCAGCCGCCTGTCCAGAGACAATGTGGACAAGCTCACGTTCATTAAAATGAACCAGGCATGGATCCCACGGGACTTTTCCGTACCTTATGCAGAATAGCAATGGATACCGACCTTACCCACCCATTGTTCCATTTTTGCTCTTTCTCACTCTTTTGGGGTGTACCCTCATTTAAAATTTGTGAAAAGAAGCAGTGTTGGCTACCTCGTCCTCCTCCTCAGGGCCAGATTAATGTAGGGTCTATTGGAGCTGCAGCTCCAGGCCCCTACCTTTTATATAGGCCCCGGGTTGGCCATATTCACTGTTACCGCTCTTCTGTCACTTGTAAACACAGAAGTCTGGCTTCTATGCTCGCTTCCCCAGGCAGCACCCTCAGAACCTCCCCACACAGCGTGAAGGCCGGACAAGGAGGGACAGTTGGCGATGCATGGATGTGTTTATGGGCTTCAGAGACAGCATCCCATGTTGAATTAGGCATGCATGGCTGCACCCTTCCTCCTCTGGGTGCATGGCAAGGCACGGCCCTAAGGCCCTTCAAAATCCTCAGCACCAAGCCCATGATGCTGTTAATCCGGCCCTGGTCCTCCTCCACCGCCGCTTCCACCTACACCGCCCATAGGTGTGCGCAGCCTATTGCATTAAGGTGTGCACCCCAAAGTTGAAATACACATGCATGTGTTTGCCAGCAGGGAGAGTAATGTATCGGGGCCATGTACCTGTAGGCAAGGAGAAATAGAGCAGAGCAGGTCCCAGGGAGATCTTTCCCATCTCCTCACTGGCAATGCTATGTGCCCTAGGTGATTAGGGTGTGCCCAGGCACACCCAGCACACCCTGTGCGCACGCCTATGTCACCGCCACATCCACCACCACCTCAACCTCCCTCCTACTCCATATGGGCCTCGTCCTTCAGAGATGAAGAAGAACATTGTTTTATTTTTCTGTTTTTTTTTGTTGTTTTAAGTTATTTCCCTATCCACATTTGTTTGCAGAGCACTTGCCATGCTCTTAATTACGTTTTGCTGCCATTTGCAGCACTCTAGCCCTTTCCTTTGGTGTTTTAGAGCCATTTTAGTGCCTTAAAGTTCGGGTCCCCATTGACTTCAATGGGGTTCGGTGTCCGGGAAAAGTTCGGTAAAAGTCCGGGACACGGACCCGGACTTTTTTTTAAAGTTCGGCCGAACCCGTCGAACACGGACATCTAGGTGTCCGCTCAACCCTAGTGTTCACATAAAAAGTTATAGTAAAATATTTACAAAAAGATGAGGTGTGTATTCACTTTTGTGAGATACTGTATGCTTTTGTGACAGCCAGCTCCTTTCCCACTTACAAGCCCTACCCATTTTTTTTTCTGAAACCTGTCTTAAAGTTTCACAGTTTTCTACAGTGTTCTGTAGAAATCCACTCAAAAATGTGCTCTTATTAGAAGTTAAGGGCAGGTTTCAGAAACTGAAAAAAAAAAGATACAGGTGTGCCTAGGCACACCCTATTTAGCAGATTCTCCCTGTACTCTAAAGCTCTTAAGTGAAATTGGGTGAATGGTACAACCTCAAAGGAAGCTATCATGAGGCCTAGGACTGTCATGTAGAATCTCATTGGAATGTCTTGTTGACCTCAGTTCTTGAACGTAAGCTCTGAGTGAGCAAGTTTTCTTTGGAAGAAAGACCTTTGCTTGGGATGTTTACAAGACCAGACCTAAGTATTCCAGGTGAGGAGAAAGTTGAAGGGCAGATTTTAAAAAATTGATCACCCACCTGCAAGACTAGAACATCTGATTTGCCCTGTCGATGTTTACAGACAGCAGGAAAAGATTTTTTTTTATAAAGGCTCCAGGTGGAATTAGTGGTAAGGTTTGCAACCAGTGTTTTGATTGAACACCACCAGGTCATCTCCTGGGACCAAGTTCTGAGTGGTTGAAATTTTAGCACCGAGTTTGAAAAGTGAGAGTACATTTCATACATAGTCCTATTTTTACATTAACACAGATAGAGGGTGACCCTTTCTTCACTGTCCATGAAGGAGCCCTGCATATAAAGTCCAGGTTTTACATGCAGTGGGCATACCCTAGATGAGATTTCCCGGGTCTAGGTTCCATAGCTCTAGACCTGTATAGCACGTTGTGGCTGACTACAACACGCTGCATTAAGTTCCATGGTGAGCACTTGAGTGCAGAAAAATTTTCTCGGGCCGCATATAAAATGTTTACTATAGTTAAGGTATATAAATAATAAAACGCCGCCGTGCCTTTCCCACGCCGCCGCCGCGCCGCGACGCGACCCCTGCACTAATTTAACACAACTAGAGGATGATCAAATAAAATGGAATCGGTATACAGAGGTTTACTTCTCCTGAGAGATATTAAAGGAACACTCTAACCACCATGACCACTTCAGTGATTTGAAGTGATGATGGTGGTAGGAGTCAGAAACACTGCACATGCTGGGATATTTACAGTTATGTGCTGGGGGCTAGTTACACCCCTAGCACATGTGACTTAGGCAGCCAGAAAATGTCATGTCCTTATTCATACATGTATGATGAACAAGGACATGACATATTATGACACAACACAACTAAAAAACATATTGCAACAATTTACACACACACTAATGCACATACCTTTTCTACTTATTTTGCAGACTGCTGGCGGTTACTGCTGGTGGGTAGTGCTGGCAATTACTGCTGGTGGGTAATGCTGGTGATTACTACTGGCGGGTAATGCTGGCAGGTGGTGTTGGTTGGTACTGTTGGCGGTTACTGCAGGCGGGTAATGCTGGTGGTACTGCTGGTGGGTAGTGCATCAGCCCAGCCTCGTTACTGCAGGCAGTTACTACTGGCAGGTAGTGCTGGTGGGTAATGCTGGCAATTACTGCTGGTGGGTAATGCTGGCAATTACTGCTGGTGGATAATGCTGGTGATTACTGCTGGCGGGTACTGCTGGTGGGTAGTGCTGGCGGTTACTGCTGGCAGGTAGTGCTGGCCCATCAATGCAGCCTCACCAGTGTCCATAAATGCAGCCTGTTCAGTGCATGGGGATTAGAGAGAAGAGAGCCGCCAGATTACACAGTGTGCTGTCTATCATAGGAGCCTGTCCAGGAGGTGGGACGTCGCATGACAGCGGTCTCCGGGTAAGCGTGAGATCCCCGCTCTGTGTAATCCGGCGGCGCTCACCCCCCCCCCCTTCCCCCTCCAAAACAGCCCAATGGGTCCAGCGGGACCCATGGTAGGGTTGGCTCTGGAGGCCCTGCTGCCCCAGCTTGCGGTGCACCTGCCCAGGATCAGCCCTGCAAAGCGGGACAAAACTAGGGACATCTGGTCAACCTTGGCTAGTGGCCAGCAGGTCCCACAGGCCATGGTCAGCTTCCAGAAGAAACGGCATGGCCAATGTCCAGCAGGGCCCACAAGTCAGTGGCAAGCAGGACCCAAAAGTCCACAGACAGCTCCCAGCTTGACCAACAGCCAGTGGGTCCTGCTGGGAGCTGGCCACATACCTGTGGGTCCAGCTGACCGCTAGCCATGGTCTGTGGGTCTTGCTGGTCACTGACCTATGGGTCCTGCTGGCCGCTGGGTCCTGCTAGCCACTGACCTGTGGGTCTTGCTGGTCACTAATCGGATGGTCCCGCTAGCCGCTGGCCTGTAGGTTCTGCTGGGAGCTGGCCATAGACTGTGGGTCACAGGCCATGGCCAGCGCCCAGCTGGACCCATAGGCCATGGTTAATGGCCAGCGCCCAGCTGGACCCATAGGCCATGGTTAATGGCCAGCTGGACCCACAGGCCATGGCCATCTCCCAGCAGGACCCACAGTTTTGAGGGCTATTTTGAGGTTACTGGGTGGGCACCGGAGCAGGGTAAATGGGGGGGGGGGGGATAGATGGGATGATCTTGTAGGGGTCAGCTTGGGATGTCAGGGTCTCTCACATCAGTGATGGCAGCTGCCAGCTCAGTTTCTGGTACTCACATGGCCTCCTCCATTCCTTGGGGGGTTGATGCTTCTGTCCCGGGGTCTAGTACAGTTGCAGCCAGCAGCCCGAGCCAGTCACATGTGTCCCTACTCCCTGGCGTGCCCTTCCTCCGAGATTCGGGAGTTGTAGTTTGCTAGCTGTGCTGCTCCAATCACTGTAAGCTTGAGCACGCATGAACTACAACTCCCAGAATGCAATAGGCGGCCCTGGCCCGACTTCCTCCTGAATAAAAAAAAAAAAAACAGCGGTGGGCCGCATTGCCTGCGGTCCCGGGCCGCAGGTTGGACATGACTGATCTATGGTATTGGAAGGAGGTGAAGGATGTGACTCAAAAAATCTGAAGATCAGATAATAAAGTAGTTAAGCAAAGCGTGATTTATAAGTAAAGGAGAAGAGATCTGTTACCTTTGGACACACACTGTGTGTGTGTATGTGTGTGTAGATATAGATATATACTGCTGAAAAATCAGAGTATAGCATCACGTCAATTAAACTCCTGGGATATTTATCTGGTCAGCTAAGTAGCAGAGGGGGTTGTAAATCTGTTTCAGCTGCTTTGGTGTTAATGAAATTAACAGGTGCACTAGATGGGCAGCAATGAGAGGACCTCCAAAACAGGAATCGTTTTACAGGTGGAGGCCACTGACTTTATTTTTTCCTACTCATCTTTTCTCACTGTTTTTCACTAGTTATGCATTTGGCTAGGGTCAGTGTCACTACGGGTAGTATGAGGTGATACCTGGACCTTATGGAGGTTGCACAGGCAGTCCAACTCCTCCAGAATGGCACATCAATACATGCCTTTGCCAGAAGGTTTGCTGTGTCTCCCAGCACAGTCAAGAGCATGTAGGAGTTTCCAGGAGACAGGCAGTTACTCTAGGAGAGCTGGACAGGGCTGTAGAAGGTCCTTAACCAATTAGCAGGACTGGTATCTGCACCTTAGTGCAAGGGGCAACAGGATAAGCACTGCCAGAGCCCTACAAAATAGCCTCCTGCAGGCCACTGGTGTGAATGTCTCTGACCAATCAGAAACAGACCATGAGGGCGGCCTGAGGGCCTGACGTCCTCTAGTGAGCCCTGTGCTCACTTCCTGGCACCGTAAAGCTCAAATGGCATTTGCCACTGAACACCAGAATTGGGAGGTCCTCCACTGGCCCCTGTGCTTTTCACCCTGAGCACGTGACAGATGTGAAAGGGTCTGGAGAAGCCATCGAGAATATTTTGCTGCCTATAACATCATTCAGCTTGACCGGTTTGATGGTGGGTCAGTGATGGTCTGGGGAGGCATATCCATGGAGGGAGGCACAGACCTCTACAGGCTAAACAATGGCACCCTGGCTGCCATTAGGTATCGGCATGAAATCCTTGGACCCATTGTCAGACCCTACACTGGTGCAGTGGGTCCTGGGTCCCTCCTGGTGCACGATAATGCCCGACCTCATGTGGCGAGAGTATGCAGCCAGTTCCTGGAGGATGAAGGAATTGCTAACATTGAATGGCTCCCACGCTCGCCTGACCTAAATCCAATAGAACACCTCTGGGACATGAGGTTTTGGTCCATCCAACACTGCCAGGTTGCACCTCAGTCTGTTCAGGAGCTCAGGGAGGAAATACCCCAGGGCACCATCCATCGTCTCATTAGGAGAAAGCCCAGACGTTGTCCGGCATGCGTACAAGCACGTGGGGGCAATACAAACTGCTGAGTACCATTTTGAGTTGCTGCAAGGAAATTTCAGCAAAATGATTAGCCTGCTGCATAATTTTTTCACTTTTATGTGTCTTTGAATTCAGCCCTCTGTAGGTTGATTATTTTCTTTTCCATCAAATGTGGCATCCATTCATTCCTAACACATTACCCAGTCCATATCAGTATAGATTTTCAGCATGATTAATTTCCCCATTGAGATCTGATGTGTTTTCAAAGTGTTCTTTTAATTTTCTGAGCTGTGTGTGTGTGTATATATATATATATATATATATATATATATATATATATATATATATATATATATATAATGTGTATGTATGCATATACACTGAAGAAAGATTTGTAAACGCAACACTTGTTTTTGCCCCCATTTTTCATGAGCTGAACTCAAAGATCTAAAACTTTTTCTATGTACACAAAAGGCCTATTTCTCTCAAATATTGTTCACAAATCTGGCTAAATCTGTGTTAGTGAGCACTTCTACTTTGCCGAGATAATCCATCCACCTCACAGGTGTGGCGTATCAAGATGCTGATTAGACAGCATTATTATTGCACAGGTGTGCCTTAGGCTGGTCACAATAAAGACCACTCTAAAATGTACATTTTTACTGTATACTGTATTTTTTTTGGAGGGGGGGTCAGAAACCCAATCAGTATCTGGTGTGTCCACCATTAGTCTTACGCAGTGCAACACTTCTCCTTTGCATAGAGTTGATCAGGTTGTTGATTGTGGCCTGTGAAATGTTGATCCACTTCTCTTCAATGACTGTGCGAAGTTGCTGCATATTGGCAAGACCTGGAACACGCTGTTTTATACACCAATCCAGAGCATCCCAAACATGCTCAATGGGTGACATGTCCGGTGAGTATGCTGGCCATGCAAGAACTGGGATGTTTTCAGCTTCCAGGAATTGTGTACAGATCCTTGCATCATGGGGCCGTGCATTATCATGCTGCAACATGAGGTGATGGTCGTGGAATGGCACAACAATGGGCCTCAGGATCTCGTCACAGTATCTCTGTGCATTCAAAATGCCATCAATAAAAATGTACCTGTGTTTGTTGTCCTTAACATACGCCTGCCCATACCATAACCCCACCACCACCATGGGCCACTCGATCCACAACGTTGACATCAGCAAACTGCTCACCCACACGATGCCATACACGCTGTCTGCCACCTGTACAATGAAAAACAGGATTCATCCGTGAAGAGAACAACTCTCCAAAGTGCCAGAAGCCATTGAATGTGAGCATTTGCCCACTCAAGTCGGTTAGGACGACGAACTGCAGTCAGGTCGAGAACTCGAAGAGGACGACGAGCATGCAGATGAGCTTCCCTGAGACAGTTTCTGACAGTTTGTGCAGAAATTCTTTGGTTATGCAAACCGATTGTTGCAGCAGCTGTCCAGGTGGCTGGTCTCAGATGATCTTGGAGGTGAAGATGCTGGATGTGGAGGTCCTGGGCTAGTGTGGTTAGATGTAGCCTGCGGTTGTGAGGCTGGTTGGATGTACTGCGAAATTCTCTGAAACGCCTTGGAGACGGCTTTTTGTAGAGAAATGAACATTCAATTCATGAGCAACAGGTCTGGTGGACATTCCTGCAGTCAGCATGCCATTTGCACGCTCCCTCAAAACTTGCAACATCTGTGCCATTGTGCATTGTACAAATATATGTATGTGTGTGTGTGTGTATATATACAGTATGTGTATATATATATATATATATATATATATATATATATAATATACACACACACACCACATAAACACTTTGAATTTGCAGAATTATGTATACTTGTGGCTTGTGAAAGGTGACTTGCTTTTCTGCACATTGGTGGTTTTTAAAACAGTTATTTAAAACAGTTATAGCTCAAACCTCCAGGTGATGAAAAGATCCATTTTGGGTTTAGATTGTGAGCGGCAGCTAGTTTATTGGTCTGGCTATGCAAGGCAAAATAGAAGTCAATTCTGTTTTCTTTAACCTATTACACCAGAGAGATAATTCTTAACCATAACCATTACCACCACCTCTAGTTGATTAGACACTGGCAAACAGCAAAGCTTGACTCAGTCCTGCATAATTCCACTTCCAACCTGAGTTTATTTGTTAGTGCCCGTAAGTGCTGGACCCATCTATTTCTGCAGAGAGCGTTTTCTCCTTTGATGCACAAGAAAGTTAATGCATTCGACTGCTAAACTCAGTGCTCCAGAGGAGCTGCAACTATCTGGATCAATCCCTACAGGTCTTGCTATTCCTGGAGGGACGGTACCCAGACTGTGGTGTAAAGAATGGGGAAAGTCTGTAAAGTACTACTTGCACTAGTCCAGCAACAGGTGGTTTCTTTGGCAGGCAGTTGCATTGCATGTTACCTGTTGGAGTGCTATACAGGTCTAGGGCAGATGTCTGCCGTGGTGTAGTCCAGTTCTTGAACACTGTGGAGTTTGCCTGACCTAGCGATGTGAAGATTGAGCAGTTAAGGCTCTGCAGCATTTAAAGTAAGTTGACCTTATCTGGGGGTCCTGTATGCTGGTTCCTACTTCAGGGGCTGTGAGGAGTTTGGGCACAGTTCACTGTTTTTTCTCTAGCGCTCATTGACAGACGTAGTCCTCGGTGATACACCACCTTCGGGTTATGTTGCCTCCACAGGAGCAGGACTAGACAGGAAATTAAAAAGCTCTGGCCAAACCCTAGGGGCAGTCCCAGAGGGTATATCCTCTCTCTCTCTGCCTCAGCAAATCAGTTATTTTCTGTCTAGTTAGGAGTAAGGACCTAGATACCTTGCTGGGATCTTAGGTCCTGGCAAGATTTTTTTTTTAAAGGATTTTTTAGACAGCTTTTTTTTCTCCAGTGTTCCTGTGAGATCTTCAAGCAAGAAAGCTGAACTGGGCGACGGGCTGGATGTTGAGATCCGGTGGTCACCCCAGTTCAGCCTACGAGCGCGTGCAGGCCATAGCTCCGCGCTGGGTCGGCCGCGACAAAGTCCCATTAAAGGACTGACCCCGCGAGTTAAACGTCTCGCTGAAACGCCAAAGACCATGAGTCACGGCGTCCATATCGGTCGACAGCCCTCCCGCCCCGGTGGAGAGGGGTACTGTCAGGAGTTGGTGCCCGCCTGGTTCCGGTATGGTGAGTAGTATGTTCCCCCTTTTCCCCTGACGGGTCTTGTGGTGAACGCGGGCCCCTCTCTGTATGGTAAGATAGAGTCCCTCTCTATCCTATAAATGACACAGATCCTCCTACTTTGAGTGTGATTTTATGTGCAAAAAGCCAGGAGGCTTGGTTTGGGAGCTAACAATCTAATTGTATACATGTTAAAAAGATTATAATCTGTGGCATTCTGGGAATCTTACGGTGATAAGAATAAGCTACCAGTCAGTAGCCACGGACATGTAGACTGCCTTCCTAATCAAATCTCCAGCTATTAGCAGGCCTCCCGAATGGCCATGCGGTCCGCCAGGGCCGGTACCGCCAACCACGCCAAATCCCCATGCAGAGAGAGTGTTGTGTGCCCTGCAGCACACCGCTATTCAGTACAGGCCGCCGCCATTTTTTTTGCTGGATCGCACGTGCCGCCATTTTGGCGTAGCCTCGTGTCTCCAGCATGGGGGCGGCCATGTTTGAGGTGATCCAAACACCTCGTGGAGCTAGGGGAGGCGCCGGAAGGCGTGCAGAGGGGCGGAGCCGCCTCCTTTCTTCCTGGGCAGCCAGCCAAAAGACTTCCTGTTTGTCAAGACAGCGCTGTAACCTGTTGCAGTTAAACTCTGAGCATCAAGTGGTGAGCCTGGGGGTTTATCTCTCTCTCTCTCTCGATCGATAAGGATCCCTAGCAGGTAACACTAAGGGGCTTTTTGTGGCGCTGGGGGTCTGAAAAAAAAAAAAAAAAAAAAGTTTTTTATTTTTGAATTATATTATCCAGGAAGTGACTGGAATTATCATGGACCCTGCCACACATATTCCCCCACCTGTTTCCCTCGAGGGGGCCACGGGACCCGCCGGTGCACAGAGTGTAGAGTCATTTACAGCAATTTTGGAGTCTATGGTGGCTCGGGTGGAGGCGGCCTGTCAGGGACGGGGGTCAAGGAAGCGACCCCCGCCTACCCCTATGCTACCTGACACCTCTGACTCTGATTCAGAGATGGTCACTGCAGTTGCAGGTTCCTCTGCAAGGGCTGTTATCCCAGGTAAAGCCCCCTCAGACAGTGAGGAGGACGCTTCTTCTCCTGCTATAATTCAGGAAGAAGCATTGGTGGACGCACTAGTTGTGGCAGTGCAGGAAACCTTAAAACTTGAGGCTTTACCGGCAGAGGCAACTGAAACAGAGATTCCTTTTGGTACCAACAAGCCCATAAAAACAGTGAAGGTTTTTTCTGTACCCAAATGTTTCGGTAATCAGATTAAAGGAGAATGGGAGCATTCTAAACGTACCTTTACTATTTCCAAGCGTATTGCTAGACGCTATCCGTTTGAGGAATCCATCATTAAGAAATGGACGGTACCACCAGTGGTGGATCCACCTATTTCCAGGCTGAATAAAGCCACGGTTATCCCAGTGGAGGACACTTCGTCCTTTAAGGATCCGGTGGATCGAAAGATGGAAGCAGAGTCCCGCACCATCTTCTCTCTGATAGGGTCAGCATTTAGACCAGTAATTGTTATTGGTCTAGTTTCCCAGACACTTACGGAATGGGCGAAAATGGTACGCCAAGACCTTAGGGGAAAAGATATTCCCCAGGAGACATCTGATTTGATGGAACAGATCATACAAGGGCTACGGTTTATCTGTGACGCAGCCTTGGACACTACTCCCTTATTAGGGCATGCATCTATGTCAGCGGTGATCCTCAGATGTGTGCTGTGGTTAAAATGCTGGTCAGCTGACCTAGGTTCCAAAAAGACCTTGACTAATCTCCCTTTTCAGGGGAATCGTCTATTTGGGGCGAACCTAGATGAAATCATTAAGGATGCCACTGGGGGCAAGAGCACGTTTTTGCCACAGGCTGCTAAAGCTAAGGGACCTCGCAACAAGCGAGGACCTTTCTTTACCGCCCATAAAGGGCGCCCGGCTGGTACTAGCGGGAAAGGCAAGACTCCTCCAGGAGGGTTCAAGAAGGGCTGGTCGGACAAGCAGAGGACCAACCCAGCCAAACCCGAAGCAAAGGAGTACACAGCCTGAAGGTGCGCCCCCACCCGGTTTCAGGGTGGGGGGACGTTTTCACCGGTATTCAGGATATTAGATCGAGCTTCAACCACTACTACCGGTGCGATTCTTCCCTTCCAACATTTAAGTACTACAGGAAGCGGTAGTTACCGTTCCCTGAATAGATCTTTTCCTTTACCTTTTCCTAAGATTAGTCCCTATACCTCACAGGAATCGGATCTGGTTGACCAGATAGGCCAAGTAGCCTCTAGTCGGGTGACTTCGGTCCCTGAGGTTCAACCAGAAAAGATCACCCTTCCTGATAACAATCAGGTATCTGATAAATGTGTGGGAACAGAAAACGACCAGACTTTCTCGGATGGTCGGGGCCAGATACCTCTAGGGACGCCTGGTTCAGATTCTATCAGCGCCAGTGGTCCTAGAAATTCTAGGCTGGCCTCGTCAAGCCGGCCTGGCCGACTTGGACATACTAGTCGTAGACGTTCCGTGGGAACTTCGTCTCAGGGAGTGTCTGTGGTCTCAAGGACCAATTTACCATCATGTTTTACAGTCGCTGGGTTTAATGGCCTGGCCATTGAGACCCAAGTACTGAAGGACAGAGGTTTGTCTACTTCAGTCATTCCTACCCTTATTAAAGCAAGGAAAGCGACTTCCAGCAAAGTCTATTATCACACATGGAAGACTTATATTGCGTGGTGCGAATCTTTAGGATTTCCTCCAAGTACCTATTTGGTGACTCGAATATTGGCCTTTTTGCAACAAGGGGTTGAGCAGAAGCTAGCCTTGAGCACCATCAAGGGTCAAGATTCAGCATTAGCAATCTTCTTTCAGAAACCTTTAGCTACCAAGTCCTTGGTGCGGAATTTCATCCAGGGGGTGCGGCACCTGGCTCCTCCAGTCCGCGCGCCCTTACCGCCCTGGGATCTTAATTTGGTTTTGTCGGTTCTACAGAAACCTCCCTTTGAAAACATCAGGGAGATTCCCTTGCTTACTTTATCCCAGAAGGTGGCCTTCTTGGTGGCTATTACTTCTGCTCGCAGGGTGTCAGAACTGGCTGCATTATCATGCCAGTCCCCATACCTAGTGATTCATAGGGATAAGGTAGTACTTCATCCTAAGCCATCTTTTCTTCCTAAGGTGGTTTCAGATTTTCATCTGAATGAAGATATTGTACTACCTTCCTTGTGTCCTCAGCCCAAGCATCATCGGGAACATGCGTTGCATTCCTTAGATGTGGTTCGGGCAATCAGGGTATACCTGAAAGCTACGGAATCTTTCCGTAAGACGGATTCACTTTTTGTGATCACGGATGGCCCCAGAAAGGGTTTGCCTGCATCTGCCGCGACCATTGCCAAATGGATTAGACAAACGGTGGTACAGGCTTATTTTATTAAGGGTCAGAGTCCTCCGTTCCCTGTTAGGGCGCACTCCACTCGAGCGCTCAGTACTTCCTGGGCCTTTCGCCATCAGGCGTCAGTGGTCCAGGTATGTAAGGCGGCCACCTGGTCGTCGGTACATACCTTTACAAAATTCTATAAAATTGATGTGACGGCATCGGCGGATGCCTCATTTGGCCGCAAGGTTTTGCAGGCCGCAATTTGAGGAGACCGGTGGTCTACCTCGAGGGTTTTTTTCTGTTTGAAAAAAAAAAAAAAAAAAAAAGAAAATTTTTCTCTTTTGTTGAGTCTCATCATTAAGGATGAGCATTGTAAACTTCTAGTTGGCACCGGTTGGGCCTTCTAGATTGGGATTTGATTTCATTTTCCCACCCCTCAGTTGTGATACTGCTCTGGGACGTCCCGAAGGTGGTGTATCACCGAGGACTACGTCTGTCAATGAGCGCTAGAGAAAAATGGATTTTTGTAAAATCTTACCGTAAAATCCTTTTCTCTTAGCTCATTGACAGACGTAGTCCCCGCCCCTCTGTTTTTGAGTTGGGTTGGGTTAAAATCTCTAAAGACTGCTTTTTCACATAACTGATTTGCTGAGGCAGAGAGAGAGAGGATATACCCTCTGGGACTGCCCCTAGGGTGTGGCCAGAGCTTTTTAATTTCCTGTCTAGTCCTGCTCCTGTGGAGGCAACATAACCCGAAGGTGGTGTATCACCGAGGACTACGTCTGTCAATGAGCTAAGAGAAAAGGATTTTACGGTAAGATTTTACGGTAAGATTTTACAAAAATCCATTTTTCCCACCAGAGTGGTCAGCTGGCACCACAAGGGGTCACCTTGGCAGTGCTGAAGAAGCAGCAGAAACCCGTGGAACAAAAGCCATCTTCGTCTGTGTTAAAGTAATTGTAAAATCTCTTGTTTTTTTTTCACTTAAAAATAAAAAACATGTTATACTTAACTGCCCTTTGAAGTGGTTTTGCACAGAGCAGCCCAGGTCCTTCTCTTCTCGGGTCCCTCTTCGGTGCCCCTGGCCCATCCCTCCTTTGGAGTGCCCCCACAGCATGCAGCTTGCTATAGGGGCACCTGAGCAACCGCTCCCTGTGTCCATTCAGACACGGAGGCTCGGCTAGGCCCCACCCCTCTCTCTCCTCATTGGTTCACTGAATTTGACAGCAATGGGAGTCAATGGTGCTCCACTGTTGTCTCAGCCAATGAGGAGGAGAGGAAATTGCTGGCTAGAGATGGGCTCAGGTAAGTATTGGGGGGCTGCTACACACAGGTTTTTTTTATCTTAATGCATAGAATCACTAAAATTTACAATCACTTTAAGCAGAAGACTGTAATACAGAAATCCTGTAACCTCAAGACTGCTAAGAAGACAAGCAAGAATCCTGGAGGAAGGGGTGCCTCCATGTCTGGTGCCCTTTCCAGATTTATGAAGATATCTGGGTTCAAAACATTGTGGCCAGAGGCTACAAGCTGGAGTTTCACCCTTCCTGGTGAAGGCTTACTTCACCAGAAGTTTTAGTGCTTTGAGGACATTCTAGCATCAAGCCTTGGTTTCTCGGGTCGGTAAAAGTCGCCACCTGGTCTTCTGCACATGCTTGCAAAATTTTACCAGGTGGATATTGGTCAGAATATCCTCCAGGAGGAACTGTAGAACTTTCTATTTTTTTCCTCTTTATTCCTTTTAAAAGGCTTGTTCTGGTTGGTCTGGTTTTGTGGTGTTGCCCATCAATTTTTGGATGTTTTGGATGTTCCAATAGTTTAAAAATAAATTCTCCTGTTTTCTGTAATGTATAATTAAGGGATTACTACTGTACTACTACTGGACTTGTAAAATCCCTTTGTAGGCATCTGCTGTCCTCTACTGTCAGTGGCTTGTATCACATGTATAAATATGTATGTCACTTCCTGACTCTGGAAGTTGAGTGAGAGAGATGGTCTCAGCTACATGGCTTGTCTATTCTAATACTAGATCAAAAGAGATGATTATTGCTAGATAACGAGAACTGCGTTCCAGGCTGGTTGGGTAATGGCTGGAGGGCCTCCTCATCACTGAAGCTCTTGTCTTCACATCTGCGACACAAAGACAGATGACGCATCATCCTCAGGGACCCCTGCAATGGGACTTTTTTGCAACATTCATCTGGAGGTATCTCTATAAATAACTATATACGGTGTTTACCTGAGTATATCTGCACATTTACATCAGGACCCTATCAGGCCCTTATATAAAGCTTATATTTTGGCTATACTGGTGTGCATCTACTGTATATGCTTATTGTTAATGTTAACTTCTGGTTGCAGTAGTTCTTCTGCTTCCATTTATTTTGATTCCATTACTGGTTTATTTCCAATGCAGGAAATTCCCTCTGTATAGAGGTTATGTCCTGGGTGAAGGCACTGCCAACTTTATTATCAATCCCATCCTTCCGTTTAGCGAAGGTTCTGGCTATCTCATTTACCTACAGGTTTGGCGCAAAATTCTGTTTGGGGAAGGCCATTTCTCATACCCTCCACCCCCAAAAGAGGGCTACACCTTTCTTGGAATAGATCACAGAATACAAGTCCCTCCCCTTGTTTTACTTAGAGGCAATGCTGGGAGTCAGTAAGGTTATACAGGGCTGAGTCAAGTTTTGCTATTTATCATTTATCCTTTAGAGGTGGAGCATAACCCAATGGTCTAAGAATTAACGTGTTCTGGGGTGTACACCAAAAAAAAGGAATTTTCAAGTAAATCAAAATTCTTGTTTTTCCTGAATATTCATAACTGATCTAGTCAATGCTTTTTCTTTCGTATCTGATAACAGGGAAAAGGCTGTTGATTAGAGCAACTTCTATAATGAAAGAAGACTTTACGATATCACTTCACTTTGTCAGAGAAAGATTTTAAACGCCACTGAGCATAAATATTAGTTAAACATTTTCACAGAATTATTTTAATGTCGGTAATGTACATAACACACCAGATGTTCATTCGAACCGGCAATGAACAAATACTGTGCTGGGCAGGTTCTCATTTAATCCAGGAGACCTTGTTTAAACATTCAGTTTAGAGACACTGTTGCTATAAAACACACAGGTATAATTGCAAGGCTAACCCTTACAAATCTAATGACTTCTTTAGAATTGTTTTTAAGCACCGTTTTCACTTACATTTGTGAAATTGACCTGCACTAGCACTTTTAACCCTTTTGCTACTATTTTAATATTTAATTAGGCCTGAAGATTAGTTAACCACTCAAGCCCCGGAAGATTTTCCCCCCTTCCTGACCAGGGCCTATTTTGCGATTCGGCACTGCGTGACTTTAACGGACAATTGCGCGGTCGTGCGATGCTGTACCTAAACAAATTGGATGTCCTTTTTTTCCCACAAACAGAGCTTTCTTTTGGTGATATTTGATCACCTGTGCAATTTTTATTTTTTGCGCTATAAACAAAAAAAGAGCGTCAATTTTCAAAAAAATAACTATTTTTCACATTTTTTATATGAAATTCCCCCAAAAAAATGTAAAAATCTAATTTTTTTAACATTTTAGGCCAATTTGTTTTCTGCTACATATTTTTGGTAAAAAAAAAAATCGCAATAAGCGTATCTTGATTGGTTTTGGAAAAAGTTATTGTGTTTACTAACTAAGGGAAAGATTTATGTAATTTCTATTGTATAGTATAGGCCTACTGAGAGAGCCCAATCACTGGGCGTAACGTGTGACGTCATACCGTGGCCATCCAAGGTTATGTGGTGAGATGTGGGTTTTATATCTTTATGTTTGAAGCCTGAAATGTGGCAAAAGGTCGCAAAGTTCAAGGGGGCCGAATACTTTCGCAAGGCACTGTATGTGCTCCAATAAATTACAGTTTGGGTCTAGTCAGCACAATAGCCTATTCATTTTCTTTGGTATGGAGAAAGCACCCTTACAACCTGGGAAAGCTGAAACAGTTTGCTTGGGAGGAGTGGGCCAAACTACCTGTTGGCAGGAGCAGAAGTCTCCTTGCGAACTACATATTCATTGGTGTGCAGTGATTTCCTTTAAGCCGCCATTCACACCTAAGCAAAGTGTAATACTCGTGGTTTTGAAGCATTTTTTTCAGACGCTTTACAGGCGTAATACAACTGTAATTAGAAAGAATAGTATTCTCCATAGTCTGGTGTAGGGAAACAAGCAGGAAGAAAGCAAGAAAATACTCAAGTGTGACTGGGGGCTAAGCCCTCGTTCACATTGAATGGGGCTTTGAAATTATGCAACTTCATCTGAAATCGCACGATTTCAAAGCCGCATGTCAATGTAACTTCAAATTCGACTTGGAAAACATCTGTGCGGCATGTCTATGCAAGTTGCACTCGAAATCGCCAAAAGTAGTGTAGGAACTACTTTCTCAAATCAATGCGGCACCCCAAAGTTGCGGTTGCACCAATATGAACAGTGCCATTGCCGGCAACAGGGTGCAACTTTTCATGCAATTTGTCCCTGTGAAACAAAATAATTGTCTATGCCATTTTCATTTGTTTTGTTTAAAATATGCTGTTGATCCTAAAGCAAATAGTGATTTTTATTAAGTATGAAAAAAAAAATGGATGTCAGTTTTTTTTATGTTATTTCAGACAAAATGGTGGATTTTATTTTAATTGTGCAAGGCTACCAAACAATTTGTCCACAGTATCATTGTTTTATACTGGCCATGCACACATTAGTTTGATCTTTCAACAGATCAGATGCCTAAAATAATACATTTCTGGAGAAAGTAAACAAAGTGATCATTTCAGATGCAGTTGATTTGCTCCATTCCTTAAAAGGCCATACATGGATTGAAATTAGGACACTCTAGCAGGGACCAGATGAATTTTGATCCATGTATGGGCAGGCTGATCTATTGATCGACTTGTGTACAACAACTGATGGGTTTTTGCCAAATGATAAGTGCCGCTGGCCATAGCCAGCATCACTGATCATCATATCCTAATGGTGGGAAAGGAATATAGATCTTTATTTTCTGATTCCCCTATATGTCTTAATGAGACCTCCCTCTGTAGTACATTCCAGCCTGGAGCTGCAGCATGATTTTGTTTCTTGGATAACTGTATCATTAGTGCAATGGACTAACTAGAGGGATGAATGCCTAAAAAGTCATGCAGCATCTTTTAACCCCCCCATAGAGTCTACAAGCTATAGTATACAGTGCCTTGCGAATGTATTCGGTCCCCTTAAACTTTGCGACCTTTTGCCACATTTCAGGCATCAAACATAAAGATATAAAACTGTAATTTTTTGTGAAGAATCAACAAGTGGGACACAATCATGAAGTGGAACAATATTTATTGGATATTTCAAACTTTTTTAACAAATAAAAAACTGAAAAATTGAGCGTGCAAAATTTTTCAGCCCCCTTAACCACTTAAGCCCCGGAAGATTTTACCCCCATTCCGACCAGGGGGTATTTTGCGATTCGGCACTGCGTGACTTTAACGAACAATTGCGCCGTTGTGCGACGCTGTACCTAAACAAATTTGGCGTCCTTTTTTTCCCACAAACAGAGCTTTCTTTTGGTGGTATTTGATCACGTGTGCGATTTTTTGATCACGCGCTATAAACAAAAAAAGAGCGTCAATTTTGCACAAATAGCAATATTTTTCACATTTTTTTATATGAAATTTCCCCCCAAAAAAATGTAAAAATCAAAATTTTTTAACATTTTCGGCCAATTTGTTTTATGCTACCTATGTTTGGTAAAAAAAATCGCAAAAAGCGTATTTTGATTGGTTTGCGCAAAAGTTATCGCGTTTACTAACAAAGGGAAAGATTTTTGTCATTTTTGTTGTTTTTTTTTAACGCGTAATGGCGGCGATCTGCGATTTTTTTTTTTTTGCGGTACTGCGACATTGGGGCGGACAGATCGGACCCTTGACTGACATTTGTGACACTTTTGGGGTTACCAGTGACATTTCTACAGTAATCAGTGCTATATATATGCACTGTTACTGTAAAAATACACTGGTAGTGAAGGGGTTAACTTTATTTGGGAGGGAGGGGCTGTGTGTATCCCTAGGGGCGTGCTTTCTACTGTGATTGGCTGTGGCTTGAGCTGTAAGGACACTGATCAATGGATCTACATACTAGATCCGTGTGATCAGTGTCTTTACAGCGAGGAGAATGACAGGTGGCTTGTTTACACAAGCTGCCTGACATTCTCCCTCTCCCCCGCCGATCGCCGAGTGACCGGCGGACATCGGGTCCGCTGGTCACACGCGCGGGGGGTCCGTGCTTTATGTATTGGATCATTGTCTCGTTGGAAGACAAATCTCCGTCCCAGTCTCAGGTCTTTTGCAGACTCCATCAGGTTTTCTTCCAGAATGGTCCTGTATTTGGCTCCATCCCTCTTCCCATCAATTTTAACCATCTTTCCTGTCCCTGCTGAAGAAAAGCAGGCCCAAACCATGATGCTGCCACCACCATGTTTGACAGTGGGGATGGTGTGTTCAGGGTGATGAGCTGTGTTGCTTTTACGCCAAACATAACGTTTTGCATTGTTGCAAAAAAAGTTTGATTTTGGTTTCATCTGACCAGAGCACCTTCTTCCACATGTTTGGTGTGTCTCCCAGGTGGCTTGTGGCAAACTTTAAACACTTTTTATGGATATCTTTAAGAAATGGCTTTCTTCTTGCCACTCTTCCATAAAGGCCAGATTTGTTCTTCATGATGCTGTCTGCGCTTTAAATGGACCTCTGAGACTATCACAGTGCAGGTGCATTTATACGGAGACTTGATTACACACAGGTGTATTCTATTTATCATCATTAGTCATTTAGGACAACATTGGATCATTCAGAGATCCTCACTGAACTTCTGGAGAAAGTTTGCTGCACTGAAAGTAAAGGGGCTGAATATTTTTGCACGCCCAATTTTTCAGTTTTTTATTTGTTAACAAAGTTTGAAATATCCAATACATTTCGTTCCACTTCATGATTGTGTCCCACTTGTTGATTCTTCACAAAAAATTACAGTTTTATATCTTTGTTTTAAGCCTGAAATGTGGCAAAAGGTTGCAAAGTTCAAGGGGGCCGAATACTTTCGCAAGGCACTGTATATATACAGTACAGACCAAAAGTTTGGACACACCTTCTCAAAGAGTTTTCTTTATTTTCATGACTATGAAAATTGTAGAGTCACGCTTCAAGAGGTAGTCACCTGAAATGGTTTTCACTTCACAGGTGTGCCCTGTCAGGATTAATAAGTGTGATTTCTTGCCTTATAAATGGAGTTGGGACCATCAGTCGTATTGTGCAGAAGTCAGGTGGATACACAGCTGATAGTCCTACTGAATAGACTGTTAACTGCTTTTTTCTTGCCGTAATACAAATTATAAGTACAGGAAAACGAGTGGCCATCATTACTTTAAGAAATGAAGGTCAGTCAGTCCGAAAAATTGGGAAAACTTTGAAAGTGTCCCCAAGTGCAGTCACAAAAACCATCAAGCGCTACAAAGAAACTGGCTCACATGTGGACCGCCCCAGGAAAGGAAGACCAAGAGTCACCTCTGCTGCGGAGGATAAATTAATCCGAGTCACCAGCCTCAGAAATCGCAGGTTAACAGCAGCTCAGATTAGAGACCAGGTCAATGGCACACGGAGTTCTAGCAGCAGACACATCTCTAGAACAAATGTTAAGAGGAGACTGTGTGAATCAGGCCTTCATGGTAGAATATCTGCTATGAAACCACTGCTAATGAAAGGCAACAAGCAGAAGAGACTTGTTTGGGCTAAAGAACACAAGGAATGGACATTAGACCAGTGGAAATCTGTGCTTTGGTCTGATGAGTCCAAATTTGAGATTTTTGGTTCCAATCACCGTGTCTTTGTGCGACGCAGAAAAGGTGAATGGATGGACTCTACATGCTTGATTCCCACCGTGAAGCATTGAGGAGGAAGTGTGATGGTGTGGGGTGCATTGCTGGTGACACTGTTGGGGATTTATTCAAAATTGAAGGCATACTGAACCAGCATGGCTACCACAGCATCTTGCAGCGGCATGCTATTCCATCCGGTTTGCGTTTAGTTGGACCATCATTTATTTTTCAACAGTACAATGACCCCAAACACACCTCCAGGCTGTGTAAGGGCTATTTGACCAAGAAGGAGAGTGATGGGGTGCTGCGCCAGATGACCTGGCCTCCACAGTCACCGGACCTGAACCCAATCGAGATGGTTTGGGGTGAGCTGGACCGCAGAGTGAAGGCAAAAGGGCCAACAAGTGCAAAACATCTCTGGGAACTCCTTCAAGACTGTTGGAAGACCATTTCAGGTGACTACCTCTTGAAGTGGGGGACGGGGCTGAGCTGTGCTGTGTGTGTCAATAGATGCACACAGCCCAGCATAGTATTGAGTGCACATGAATTCCCCCCTAGCCAGTGGCTTGCTATGGGGGCACTCAGAGAACAGCAGGATTCAAGAGCTCCCATGAGGGACCCCAAAAGAGGAGCATTGGGGCTGCTCTGTGCAAAACCATTATACAGAGCAGGTAAGTATAACGTGTTTTTTCACAAATGCTTAATTTACTTTGCATCAGATCTCTTAGTTATATACTTTAGTTAGCTTTAAACAGAGTAAAACATGGTAACTTTACTGTTAAATAAAATGTTGTAGATATATCACTATGTTGTGTATTTTATGAGTGCTATTCCTATATAGAGGCAAACAAAAGACATCTTGAACAAGAACTGTCCCAAAGTGCACAGATTGTCTTTTGATAACTATGTACACACCTTAGTTCTGGTCACCAGCTTTTTCTCATTTGTTTGCAGAAAAAAACACAAGAAAAAGTCATGTCTCAGCTGGGCACATTATGGTGACCAGCATTTGAGGGTATGTGACAATCATCATGTAGTAAACAGCTTGTGACAGAATTTCAGGAAATGTGAAATACAATGTTGCCACAAGCAGCAAAATATGGAATAATAATTTTGCCAATTTTTTTTTTAATTTGGTGTAATTGCATAGGATACATTAATAAAAAAAAAACATATTCTGGCCATTCATAATCAATTTCCTTAGTATAAGTAGAAACATTTAATGCAAACTAATTATAGTGTATTCTGATATGTTAATCGTGCTCGACCATAGAAAATATTGGGTGTGTTAGCTCATGGCATGTGGGCAGCAGGGCAGCTGTTACTACAGAGAAGCCCAGGCATGTTCAGATGGTTCAGGTTCAATGCAACTAGACAAGTATGAAAACCTTTCCTGATTTCTAATGTTTGTCCTGTAAGAATCCATTGTCAGGACTGTCAGAAGTAACTCTGTCAACTCCACATTTTTCTAGCTTAGCGGGCAGCCCAATTAAAGCTGGCTAAATAAATTCCATATACATTAAAACATAGAACATTTTTTTTTCCTTTTAACCACTTGCCCACTTCTTAGCCAAGCCAATTTTTAGCCGGCCACTTGGCGATCGGCGGGGGAGAGGGAGAATGTCAGGCAGCTTGTATAAACAAGCCACCTGTCATTCTCCTTGCTGTAAAGACACTGATCACACGGATCTAGTATGTAGATCCGTTGATCAGTGTCCTTACAGCTGAAGCCACAGCCAATCACAGTAGAAAGCACGCCCCTAGGGACACACACAGCCCCTCCCTCCCAAATAAAGTTAACCCCTTCACTACCAGTGTATTTTTACAGTAACAGTGCATATATATAGCATATGAAATGTCACTGGTAACCCCAAAAATGTCAGTCAAGGGTCCGATTTGTCCGCCGCAATGTCGCAGTACCGCAAAAAAAAAATCGCAGATCGCCGCCATTACGCGTTAAAAAAAAAAACAACAAAAATGACAAAAATCTTTCCCTTTGTTAGTAAACGCGATAACTTTTGCGCAAACCAATCAAAATACGCTTTTTGCGATTTTTTTTTTTACCAAACATAGGTAGCATAAAACAAATTGGCCGAAAATGTTAAAAAATTTAGATTTTTACATTTTTTTGGGGGGGAATTTCATATAAAAAAATGTGAAAAATATTGTTATTTTTGCAAAATTGACGCTCTTTTTTTGTTTATAGCGCGTGATCAAAAAATCGCACAGGTGATCAAATACCACCAAAAGAAAGCTCTGTTTGTGGGAAAAAAAGGACGCCAAATTCGTTTAGGTACAGCTTCGCACGACCGCGCAATTGTCCGTTAAAGTCACACAGTGCCGAATCGCAAAATACCCCCTGGTCGGAATGGGGGTAAAATCTTCCGGGGCTTAAGTGGTTAAAGCAGATGTTCCACTTTTGGGTTGAACTCCGCTTTAAGTCCATCAAAAATCTTCTTTTAATGCAGCTGTCGGAGTTAGGCCTAATTCACATAGGCACTTACACTTATAGTCCATGAGTGGGCTGTGTCTTTAACCACCTGGAGCCACCGGGTGCTACATGCAGGCAGCCCATTCATTTCCTTTTTTGATTACAAACTTTTTTATTCAGGATAAATTGGTGGTACAAGTGAAGAATGTACATTAGTAAACATGGTATAAAAAGGTAGCATTCCCTCGGTACAAAAGACAAAAAAATATTAACTGATATAAAAAATCACAGTGTATGATAGTCAAATACGAAAAGTTCTTTGGTATATCAATAGACTGTATTCATTATTTTTCATTTAGCTTTCCTGAACCTATACATGTACAGTATTTTAACCACTTTACTACCGGAGGATTTTGCTGTCTTACGTCTGGGCCACTTTTTGCGATTCGGCACTGCGTGAATTTAACGGACAATTGGGCGGTCGTGCGACGCTGTACCCAAACAAAATTTACGTCCTTTTTTTTCCCACAATCAGAGCTTTCTTTTGGTGGTATTTGATCACCTGTGCGATTTTTACTTTTTGTGCTATAAACAAAAAAAGAGCGATAATTTTTAAAAAATAACTATTTTTCACATTTTTTATATGAAATTCCCCCCCCCCCCCAAAAAAAATGTAAAAATCTAAATTTTTTATCATTTTAAGCCAATTTGTTTTCTCCTACATATTTTTGGTAAAAAAAATAGCAATAAGCGTATTTTGATTGGTTTGCGCAAAAGTTATTGCGTTTACTAGCTAAGGGAAAGATTTCTGTAATTTTTGGTGTTTTAACGAGTAATGGCAGCGATCTGCGATTTTTTTTGCGGGACTGCGACATTGCGGCGGACAGATTGGACCCTTGACTGACATTTTTGACACTTTTGGGGGTACCAGTGACATTACTGCAGTAATCAGTGCTATACATATGCACTATTACTGTAAAAATGACACTGGCAGGGAAGAGGTTAATTTTTATTGGAGAGGGAGGGGTTAATGTAGACCTGGTGCTTACTGACGTGTGTGGGGGGGAGGTGACTGAGTGACACAGGGACAGATCGCAGGTTCAGCTATGCTGAACCCTGCAATCTGACCCTGCATGTCACTTAGGAGATTTTCCCGCTTTGTTTACACAGGCGGGCGGATCTCCACACTCGATTCCCCGACGATCGGGGAAGAGCGGCGGTGATCACCCCCTCCCCTGGCCCGACTCCCGCTGTGACTGAACACAGCGGGAGCGAGCCTCCGGTGGCGCGAGAGGGGAATGTCTGGTGACGTAGGTCTACGTCGCCAAACGATAACGAACCACTTTGCCGCAGTAGCAGATCAGTGAGCAGCGGTAAAGTGGTTAAGGTATTGTAGTAGGATAAATAATTAAAATTTAGTTATTATTTCTAGTTTTAATTATTAATTGGTTGAAATAGAATTTTAGCATGGTTAAACCAGAGATCCCATTTATTGTTGTAGAAATGAGTGGGGTTTAAAGAGTACATTTTTTTCCATAAGGCAGATTGTGTTAATTCTTGGTTTAAGTTGGGAAGAAGAAAATAAAGGTGGCTTCCAGTGTACTGCTATCAACCATTGTATGGCTACACTTATTGTATGAATAAAGCTGGATACACACCATACAACTTTTGTTGGCAGATTTCCTTTAGATTTACCTTCAACTATGTTAGTGCAAGGGCCTGCCTGATTGCATATAAATTGAAAGTGTTTAGGGCTGACCTCATATTATATGGTTTTGGTAAATCTAAAGGAAAAAAATCTAAAGATAATTGTATAGTGTGTATGCAGCTTTAAGGCCCGTACACACGATACAAAAATCGGAAGTAAAATTTCGTCCAACGAACGATTTGCCGATTTTCAGATTGTTAGTACACTGCTTTCGACAGCCGATTACGAATGTTCGAACGACAAAAACTGGACGTGCAGGCTATAAAATTTTTATCATACATCAACACAACGTACGATTTTCGTTGAAGTAGTAGAGTTTTCATCTGAAAAAAATTGTAAGAGCAAGACTAGGCATGCTCAGAAACGAAAGAAGAAAACAATTCAACCAAACAACCAACCAAAACAATTCAACATGTGACATCACTTCTGAAGTTGAATTCTGTTGTACGGGAATTTTCGTATGAAAATAACCTCTTCACTTTCCACATGAGACTAGCATGCAACAAAAAACGGACGAAAGATCGTTCAATAATCTGATGTACGAGGCTTTAGTCTCATATGAGGGATAAATAGGCTTGTTTTAGTAGTCAATAATAGGCAATTAGATGAGTTGAGAGTTATAGGAATACCAAAAATAGTGGAAGCAAATTTTTCAAGCTGGTGCCAAATATATGAGATTTTTCTGCATTCCCAAAAAAATGTGTGAAGAAGCCTGGAGTTGAACAACCTCTGAAACAGCTTGAGGAGACTGAGGGGAGAATGGCATGTAATTTGAAGGCACCCTATTCATTTCAATGGGAATGCAGTGGCTATACGGACTCAGCTGCTTGCCCCAATTTGAAAGCTGCGTAGGTGCGGTGGAGCTGACCCAAACTCAGACAAGGTGTGTTTGGTGGCCACTAACCTGCGCCAGCACAGTTTGGTCTGGTCTGAGTTTTAATTGTTGCCTGAAGGTTTGCTTTATAATGTGTTAAAACATTTTCTGTAAAAAGAAAAAAAAAATGAGATAGCAATCTTGAATAAACAATTCTGTTTAAGCAGAAACTTTTTTGTGGCAGGAGTTAGATGCTGTGGTTATTCCTGATAACTATTACTTGAATGACATTACATTTGCTTTGTGTGAAGTAATGTAACTACTTAAAATTTATCTATAGTCTAAAAAAAAAAACTGAATATATTGCAGCATACTAGTTCTTAGATAATTATGTGCCTGCATTTATTTATTTTTTTCTTTATTTTTATCTGGTAATCCTCTGATCATCACACCTCTGTTCTTTTGTGGTAACGCTCCTTTCTTCACTGTTATCTATAAAAAGGAGCCATGATTGCAGGATAATAGTGTTTTTGCTGTCTTTTTCAGCTCACAGGAGGTAGTAAGGATACGGAGTTTCTGATCAAGGGTATTTTCTGTAATTGCTGAAAATGTTCTTAGCTTGGGAAAAAATTAAAACAAATGCAGCCACCATATTTAAAGCTGAACTCCAGCTTTTGTTACACTTTACATACTTCATCTGGGCCAAGCTGGCCCAAACCTAGGCTTTTTTCAGCAGGGACTTGGGGGAATGCAGTTCTGGCACTTCCAGCACTGGATGGATGTAATAGTAAGGGGTGCTGGGGTGTGCTGTGGGGTCTATTGATGCTGGCTGCTGGAGGATCTGTTCTAGCTGGAGGGGATCTATTTTTTCAGGGGGGTCTATTGTTGCTGGGGGGGCCTACTGTTGCCGGGGGTGGGTCTTATATTGCTGAGTGGTCAGTCGTTTCTGGGAAAGATCTACCGTTGAAGGAGGGGTCTACTGTTGCTGGCTGCCGGAGAGTCTAGTGATGCTGGCTGTGGGAAGATCTGTAATTGCTGCTGGGAGTCTATTGTTGCTGGGGAGGGGGGGGGATTTTGTTAGGGGAATCTATTGTTGTGCTGGCAGAGGGATTTATTGTTACTAGCTGTAATGGATCTATTGTACTGCTTTTCTTGTTATAATTTCCAAATTCCATACAAATTACTTAGCACCACAAAATGATATGTACTTCTGTATTCCCTAATAGGGGGCAGTACTGGGAGGTAGGTAGGGGGTGGAACCAAGGACTGGTGCTCGGAGGTGCGTAGGGGGCAGAGAAAAGTGGTGACCCAAAAAGGGTTCCTGCACCTGTTCTCTGAGAAAAAAAGCCCTGGCCCAAACTAACTATGTGCCTCACTAACTATGTGAGGCCGCTAGATGTGCTGCATAAATTGTATGTAGCTGAGGCTGAGTTAGAGGTTGTGACATCATCAGCCTACCTCTCTAACCCAGCCAATCAGAGGAAGCTTTGTAATAATTGCTAGAATACATTGCTTTCTGTGAATGGCTTAGCACTGATCAGACAAACTCTATTGTGTTCCCGTTATGAGACAGGTGTATGCTCAAACCTGGAACTTAGTGCGGTATGCTGTATGTAGCTTTAGCTACATACAGTTTATACCGCACATCCAGCGGCCTCACATGTTAGGGAGGGATATAGTTATTTCTCTGTCGCTCATTGACAGACGTAGTCCTCCTTGATTAATATCAACTCGGGTTATACTGCCCTCTACAGGAGTAGGACTAGACAGGAAAGAAAACGTTCTGGCCACACCCTAGGGGCAGTCCCAGAGGGTATATCCTCTCACTTCCTGCTACAGCAAATCAGTTTTTTTCTGTCTAGTTAGGAGTAAGGACCTAGATTCCTTGCTAGGATCTTCGGTCCTGGCAGGATTTTTTTAGAAATACTTTTTTAACAGCTTTTTTTTCTCCAGTGTTCCTGTGAGATCTTCAAGCAAGAGATTCAGTGGTCACCCCAGTTCAGCCTACAAGCGCGTGCAGGCCATAGCTCCGCGCTGGGTCGTCCGCGACATAGTCCCGCTGGACGGGGACTGACCCTGCGAGTTAAATGTCTCGCCTGGACGCCAATGACCAGCAGAGTCACGGCGTCCGTATTGGTCAACAGCCCCCCCACCCCGGTGGAGAGGGGTTCTGTCAGGAGTTGGCGCCCGCCTGGTTCCGGTATGGTGAGTAGAATGTTCCCCCTATCCCCCTGTCGGGTTTGTTGGTGTCCGACCATCCCCTCTCTGGGATGATCGGACGCTCAGTTTCTGGGTCTCCCCTCTATCCTATAACAGGTCACAGATCCCCCAATTTGAGTGTGATTTTGTGAATAGAAACCAGGAGGCTTGGTTTGGGAGCTGACTATCTAAAGTCACTATATGACTGTAAGAGTGACTGAAGTCAGTGGCAGACTACTAAAAGGCATTTACTATTGAGGTATAGAGGTATCCTACCTGTCATAGTGTGTATACAGGCCGATGCCTATGCCTGAGTTACTGCAGCCACAGATCGCCATCCCTCCAGAAAGCCGGTCACTTCCACAGGCCGCACAGCCTCCCGCAGGCCGAGGACACCTCCCACAGGCCGAGGCACTCCCGCAGGCCGCACAGGCCGAATGTACACCTCCCGCAGGCCACTGCTAGTTTGCAAGCCGCCGCTATCCTACACAGGCCGCCGCCATTTTCCTGCAGATCGCACTAGGCCGCCATATTGGCGTAGCCTCGTGTCTCCAGCATGGGGGCGGCCATGTTTGAGGTGACCAAACACCTCGTGGAGTAATTGGGAGGCGCCGGAAGGCGTGTAAAGGGGCGGAGCCGCCTCCTTGGCCCAGGGAAAGCAAGCCAAAGACTTCCTGTCTGTAACAGACAGTGCTGGAAGCAACTTGATAAGAAACTTCTGTGCATCAGGTGAGCCTTGGGGTCTCTCTCTCTCTCTTTCTGAGGGGTCCAAGCAGGTAGACTGAGGGGCGCTATTGCGCTGGGGGACTAAGTAAAAAAAAAAAAAAAAAAAAAATGTTTTTTTCTTGCAATTAATTTTTTTGTGTTTGCTGGCAAGTGTCTTGTTACATGAACCCTGCAACACATGTATCCCCACCTGATCCCCTCGGGGTGGCCACAGGACCCTCCAGTACCCCACTTGTGATGATGCATTATCAGCAGTTTTGGAGTCTTTGGTATCCCGGGTGGAGGTAGCCTATCAGGGACAGGGGTCAAGAAGAGCGACCCCCGCCTACCCCGATGTCATCTGATACTTCAGATACGGATTCTGAGCTGGTCATTGCAGCCCCTTTTCTGGGGTTGTTGTCTCAGGTACGGTCTCCTCAGACAGTGAGGAGGACGCTTCTGCCTCCGCCATAGCACAAGAAGTGTTGGTGGAAGCACTAGTTGTGTCTGTCCGGGAAACCTTAAATCTTGAGGTTACACTGGCAGAGGTAGCGGAGACTGATATTCCTTTTTTGGTACTAGCAAGCCTACCAAAATGGTGAAGGGTTTCCCTTGCCCAAATGGAGTCGTCCGTAAACGAGCCCCTGCTATTTCCAAACGCATTGCTAGGCGCTATCATTTTGAGGAATCCCTCATTACAAATATGGACGGTACCACCAATAGTAGACTCATCGATTTCCAGACTAAATAAAGCCACTGTTATCCCGTTGGATTGACAGAATGGGCCCCACCCATCTCTAGGGTGGGGGGACGTCTTCACCGGTTTCCGGATCCAGGGCTTTCCAGAATCCCGGATAAAGGGGTTCGCAAGGTCATATGGTCGGGATACAAGATCGAGTTTCGATCACTTCCACCGGTGCGATTCTTCCCTTCCAATATTCGACATCCCCGGGTCGCTTAAAAAGCTTTGCGGAGGGCAGCTTGATGCAACAAGCAGTGGTAGTTCCCATTCCTTGGAGGAGTTCTAATCGAACTTGTTCACAATGCCCAGGAAAAAGGGGCTAGGTGCGTCCAATTCTGGTCTTGGAAGAGATGGAGTCCATCCATACAGCCTCCCTGCATCAGGGGGATTTCCTGGCGTCCATAGACATTTAGGATGCCTATCTTCATATCCCCATCTTCGCAGGACATTAGCATTTTCGTTGCTTTTCCCAAAGATCATCCCTGGTTCCCACCAGGAGACTGAACTATCTTGGCCTAATTTTGGATACATCCTTGGCAAGAGTGTTTCTCCATGCGGAGAAACTCCAGAAGATTCAGTCAATGATTCGGATGTTGCTGTCCGTCAACTGGCTGGGACTGATGGTCGCCTCCTTAGAGGCAGCACCGTTTGCCCAGTCTCATACCCGAATTCTCCAAAGAGGAGATTCTTCTCATATGGAATCGGAATCCCGATTCCCTGGACAATCGGATCCGATTGAGCGAGCGGACCAGGGAGGCTGGTCTGGTGGCTTCGGTCTCCGATGCTCAGCCAGGGGAAGTAATTTCTTCTGATAAATTCCAGGTTACCGATAAATGTGTTGGAACTGAGAGCGATCAGATTTTGTCTGATTTACTGGACCGAGCAGCTCCAGGGCAGCCCGGTTCGGATCCAATTGGACTATGCCACGATCATGACTTATGTCGATCACCAAGGGGCACCAAGAGTGCCCTGGCGGCCATAGAAGTGGCCAACATTCTTATTGGGGGAACAGTTGTTCCAGTTCTCTCCGCGATATTTATCACGGCAGTGGACAGGCAGATTATTTCAGCCATCAGATTCTGGATCAAGAGGAATAGTCTCTTCATCCAGAGGTATTTCGCCAGCTGTCCCTTCATTGGGGCACCCGGATATGGATCTGTTGGCAGGTTGGTTCAACAGGGCGCGCGCCTGCGATCCTCTAGCGGACGCAGCAGACGCGTTGAGCGCCCCGTAGGGGCAGTATCAGCTACTGTATGTCTTCCCCCCCTCTCAAGTTACTGCTGAGATTTCTCCGCAGGATAGAGGTGGAGGGAACGCCAGTTATCCTGGTAATTCCGGGCTAGCCTCGTCAAGCCGGGTACGCCAACTTGGACAGGCTAGTCGCGGACGCTCCTTGGAGACTTCCTCTCAGGGAGGATCTGCGGTCTCAAGGACCGATCTTCCATCGTGCTTTACAGTCGCTGGTTTTAATGGCCTGGCTATTGAGACCCAGGTACTGAAGGACAGAGGGTTGTCAGCTTCAGTTATTCCTACTCTAATTAAAGCAAGGAAAGCGACTTCCAGCAAAGTCTATTATCGCACATGGAAGACTTATATCGCGTGGTGTGAATCTTTGGGATTTCCCCCACGTACCTATTCGGTGACCCGAATCTTGGCTTTTCTGCAAAAGGGGGTTGAGCAGAAACTATCCTTGAGCACTATCAAGGGTCAGGTTTCAGCATTAGCAATCTTCTTTCAGAAGCCTTTGGCTACTCATTCCTTGGTGCGGAATTTCATCCAGATTTTCATCCCAGAAGGTGGCCTTCTTGGTGGCTATTACTTCTGCACGCAGGGTGTCAGAACTGGCTGCATTATCATGCCATTCCCCATATCTGGGGATTCATAGGGATAAGGTAGTTCTTCGTCCGAATCCATCCTTCCTTCCTAAGGTGGTTTCAGACTTTCATCTGAATGAAGATATTGTGCTACCTTCCTTGTGTCCGAAGCCCAATCATCCTCGGGAGTTTGCGTTGCATTCCTTGGATGTAGTTCGGGCAATCAGGGTATACCTGAAGACTACGGAATCATTCCATAAAACGGATTCACTTTTTGTGATCACGGATGGCCCCAGAAAGGGGTTGCCTGCATCTGCCGCGACTATCTCCAAATAGATTAGACAGACGGTGGTACAGGCTTATTCTATTAAGGGTCGGAATCCTCCGTTCCCTGTTAAGGAGCACTCCACTCAAGCGCTCAGTACTTCCTGCGCCTACCGCCATCAGGCGTCAGTGGTCCAGGTGTGCAAGGCGGCTACCTGGTCGTCGGTGCATACCTTTACAAAATTTTATAAAGTGGATGGGATGGCATCGGCGGATGCCTCATTTGGCCGCAAGGTTTTGCAGGCCGCAATTTGAGGAGACCGGTGGTCTACCTCGAGGGTTTTTTTCCGTTGGAATTTCAGTTGAGTCTCATCTTTTGATTGATGAGCCTTTAAAACTTCTAGTTGGCACCGGTTGGGCCTTCTAGATTGGATTTTGATTTCCATTTTCCCACCCCTCATTTGTGGCACTGCTTTGGGACGTCCCGAGTTGATATTAATCAAGGAGGACTACGTCTGTCAATGAGCGACAGAGAAAAATTGATTTTTGTAAAATCTTACCGTAAAATCCTTTTCTCTTAAGCTCATTGACAGACGTAGTACCCGCCCCTCTGTTTTTGAGTTGGTTTGGGTTAAATTCTCTAAACACTGCTTTGTGACATAACTGATTTGCTGTAGCAGGAAGTGAGGGGATATACCCTCTGGGACTGCCCTTAGGGTGTGGCCAGAACGTTTTCTTTCCTGTCTAGTCCTACTCCTGTAGAGGGCAGTATAACCTGAGTTGATATTAATCAAGGAGGACTACGTCTGTCAATGAGCTTAAGAGAAAAGGATTTTACGGTAAGATTTTACAAAAATCCATTTTTTTGTTGTGGAAATTAATATACGCTTTTTGCACAAATAACTCAGCTGTACTAATAAGTGCACTTTTGGATATTAATAAATGCCAAGCGCAATTAATCCCGTTGTGCTAAAAAGCACAGTTCTCAGCTTTTTTGTATAAGGCAATGGAGCGCGCTCACCATCCCCAGAGATACAGACACACACACAGGCTGTTTCAGTTTGGAAGCTTCCAAGTTTGTCCTGTGTTGAACAATGGGCTTTGTTTGTTTATAGGGCAACAAAAGAACAACGACAGAAAGTGATGGCTACACCACATCAGCCAATCGGTTCCAGATGTACAGTCACATGACATAAGTTACCCAAATAGATTCAGCCAATGACACCCTTGTATACATTCAAATATATAACAGGAAGAGGAAGTACACAGACTTGAATAAACGGAACAGTGTGCATGGCTTATTGCCTAACCCTACACAATGAAACCAGCATGTAGAACTGTGAACGCTCCAATCAAACCCGGGCATGGACTTCCTCCATTACTACTGGTGTGAATCCCATTTAGCAAAGCTTCAGCGAACAATGCCCAATAGGATTATACTACTGTTCCCATAGACGTGAGGCTATCTGCAGGGAAAGAGCCATGTTGTTTCCACTATGGTGATCAAGCATAGTAGAAAGACATAAGCGTGTACCCCTTCAAAAAGATAGATATCAAAACAAAAGGATATTGACTCGCACCGCAATGCACATAGATCTCTACCGGCAAACAGACCTGTGCACGGAGTGTTCGCCGGTGGAGATGTCTATGTAGAGTGAACGAGTCTACACATCTAGGAAAAAAACAGGCAATGTTGGTGCTTTAGGTATATAAACAAGATAAAACAAATTTAAATCATATGTATTGGAATAAACAATACAAGTCAAAAGTCCATGAACAAGGTCCAAAAATAAAGTTCCAGGTAGGCTGATAGAGAATAGGCAACAAAGGGCAAAAGTTCCTCAGAAGAGTTAAGTCAACTCTGTATGTAAGTGGTGGGTAGGAAAGTGCGCTGATTCAATATAGGGTGTGCTGCTACCTTAGAGTGTATGTTGTAGAATAGGTAAAGAAATCAGGTGCGCTGCCCTAGTGCATATGTGCAACATACAAAATGATGTAAACAAATAAACCAAAAATGCAATAATAATGCAAAAAAATGAAAACGTATGCAAATCGTGTAAAACAAAAAATGTCCAGAAGGTGACTAGTGATACACCAATGTGCAATAAACGTCCATATTATAAGTCCATAAATAAAGTGCAAAAAATGGTGACAAAAACTTCCAGCTTGGGGAAAGGTGAACTGTGATTGGAAGGTGCAAAGTCCCACCACCAGCTTGGCCTCTTACCAGAAGTTAAACGTTAAGGGCATATATGAATATGACCGCTCCAAAGGTCATGCAGCCAGGTAGAAAAGTTCCCAGAAATACAGAAGGCACTCTGACACACTCGTGCTCCCTAGACTCTTACCGGACAAAAGCCAAACAAGAAGCCTGGTTCTATGGTGATGAGTGGTCCTGCCGGGGGTTACTGGACTCTAGGATGGCTGATGTAGTTGCTTGTGTCCAAGAGGAACAGACCCAGTCAGAAAGCCTGACGAAAGAAGATCCTGCCAAAGGTGGCTAGACTCTGATTGGCTGCTGTAACTCCTTAGTCTGGTCGACCTCAATAATAGGGGACACAACAGAGGGGACCGCAATGGTGCATTACCAACAGTAGATTTTTATTAAAACAAGTGGTTGCACTTACAGTTGTGAAGACAATAATAGCGAGTTCCCTCACGGAGGAGCTGTATGGCGGGGTCCGCCTGCAGTGCAGACCGCTGCCTGGTCTAGATGTGATGACGCGGCGCCTCCTCTCTAGAGGTATCAGTGTAAATACTAATAGTGCCCCAAGGGCTGGATAAAAGCAAGCAACGGGCCACATCTGGCCTCCGGGCCTCAGTTTGCAACCACTGCTTTAGAACCAGAGATGACCTGTCCTAAATTTCTACAGGGATGGATTACTGGATTCAGGACTCTTCAGTCCAAACTATTTTATTCTAATTATCCAATTCTATTTTGTAGTATGCTTGGCATCTTATCTCATATTTTGTTAATCTGAAAGGAAGATCCTGCCAGTAACAGCACTTCCTGTTTCAGACTGACAGCAGTGTTGTCAGCTCTCTGCTTGCACTCCTTAAGTTGGCTGCCTATCAGGTCTATCAGATACCCAGCCCAATAGACAAGAGGGAACGGACAATGCTGCAGCTAATTATCACCAGTCAGTGGCTTAGCTGTGTCAGCCTGAACAGCACATTCAGTTACTGGCAGGATCTTCAGGCAAGAAAATGATTTCCTTTAAACTATATACAGTGAGGCATGAGGCCAAACACACCAAAAATTTGATTTCGGGTTTACGTGCACTTTAAATAAAATCAATGTATTTCTCTTATTTTCTTCCTTTTTCCTGTTTTATATTTGATTAAAAGTATTTTATTTATTCAATAATGGATAAGTGAAAAAAAAATAAATACCTGTTGATCCTGCTAAAAATCTAATGAGCTTCTATTTTCTGTAGGTGAAGGGAAAAAGTCAGCATCTACAGTGGGGACACTTCACAGTTGGGGTACTCTAGAAGACATAGCCCCTCTATAAAACTACATTGTAATTAAAATATACAGTGCCTTGCGAAAGTATTTGGCCCCCTTGAACTTTGCAACCTTTTGCCACATTTCAAGCTTCAAACATAAAGATATAAAACTGTAATTTTTTGTGAAGAATCAACAAGTGGGATACAATCATGAAGTGGAACGAAATTTATTGGATATTTCAAACTTTTTTAACAAATAAAAAACTGAAAAATTGGGCGTGCAAAATGATCCAGCCCCCTTAAGTTAATACTTTGTAGCGCCACCTTTTGCTGCGATTACAGCTGTGAGTCGCTTTGGGTATGTCTCTATCAGTTTTGCACATCGAGAGACTGAAATTTTTGCCCATTCCTTCTTGCAAAACAGCTCCAGCTCAGTGAGGTTGGGTGGAGAGCGTTTGTGAACAGCAGTTTTCAGTTCTTTCCACAGATTCTCGATTGGATTCAGGTCTGGACTTTGACTTGGCCATTCTAACACCTGGATATGTTTATTTGTGAACCATTCCATTGTAGATTTTGCTTTATGTTTTGGATCATTGTCTTGTTGGAAGACAAATCTCCGTCTCAGTCTCAGGTCTTTTGCAGACTCCATCAGGTTTTCTTCCAGAATGGTCCTGTATTTGGCTCCATCCATCTTCCCATCAATTTTAACCATCTTCCCTGTCCCTGCTGAAGAAAAGCAGGCCCAAACCATGATGCTGCCACCACCATGTTTGACAGTGGGGATGGTGTGTTCAAGGTGATGAGCTGTGTTGCTTTTACACCTAACATAACGTTTTGCATTGTTGCCAAAAAGTTCAATTTTGGTTTCATCTGACCAGAGCACCTTCTTCCACATGTTTGGTGTGTCTCCCAGGTGGCTTGTGGCAAACTTTAAAGGACACTTTTTATGGATATCTTTAAGAAATGGCTTTCTTCTTGCCACTCTTCCATAAAGGCCAGATTTGTGCAGTATACGACTGATTGTTGTCCTATGGACAGAGTCTCCCACCTCAGCTGTAGATCTCTGCAGTTCATCCAGAGTGATCATGGGCCTCTTGGCTGCATCTCTGATCAGTCTTCTCCTTGTATGAGCTGAAAGTTTAGAGGGTCGGCCAGGTCTTCCTAGATTTGCAGTGGTCTGATACTCCTTCCATGTCAATATTATTGCTTGCACAGTGCTCCTTGGGATGTTTAAAGCTTGGGAAATCTTTTTGTATCCCATTCCGGCTTTAAACTTCTCCACAACAGTATCTCGGACCTGCCTGGTGTGTTCCTTGTTCTTCATGATGCTCTCTGCGCTATAAACGGACCTCTGAGACTATCACAGTGCAGGTGCATTTATACGGAGACTTGATTAGACACAGGTGGATTCTATTTATTATCATTAGTCATTTAGGTCAACATTGGATCATTCAGAGATCCTCACTGAACTTCTGGAGAGAGTTTGCTGCATTGAAAGTAAAGGGGCTGAATAATTTTGCACAACCAATTTTTCAGTTTTTTATTTGTTAAAAAAGTTTAAAATATCCAATAAAATTCGTTCCACTTCATGATTGTGTCCCACTTGTTGTTGATTCTTCACAAAAAATTACAGTTTTATATCTTTATGTTTGAAGCCTGAAATGTGGCAAAAGGTCGCAAAGTTCAAGGGGGCCGAATACTTTCGCAAGGCACTGTACAAATGGACTGATATCACAGCTATTTTTAGTATCACCCGTGTAGCACCACCCCCGCAGGAGCTGCTGATTAGATTATTGGGTCTACGTCCTGCCTAACAACCCACAGAATTGGCTCGAACCCTCCCTAGGCACAACTGACCCAGAATAGGACTGGAATACCAAATGGCTACACAGATTGGAATATAACACTTCAATAAATAATAATGACCTGTTACCTCTCTCCAGCTGCAGTCCTTCTGGGTAATACAAGGTGACCACACACAAGCTTGCTTTTAAACAGGAAAGTTATTTACTGTAAATCAAATAAACAGTTTCGATACAGTAAAATATGACTTTGTAAAAGGATATACTGATTAATTAATCAAAGATAAGATAAATACTGTGATATCACTCCTCAAGGGCACATTAATTGTTTCAGGAAATGTCTCAGAGCCTATAGGACCACCATCTTAATCACTATTATACTTTTGGAGATAAGGCTCAGCATTCAGTTAGACACAGTATCAGAATGTCAGACCTATCTGAGTCCGCTGTTTCTTCTCTATATCTTCGCTAGCAACGTTGGTGCACTCGCAATTTGTAATCCACATTGAGGATGGGTGATCAATAGAGAGAATGGCAGCAAACAGTTAGTAATCACCGCGGGGTGTCTGTGCAGGATTGGCGGTAAAACTTCTGTGAGAGATGAACTGGGCCACCTGGTATATTGCCTTCTACTACTCTAAGGCTAATCCTGACTAAAGTTACTTCTTTGATAGATAGAGTCAGTTTTTGGGCAGGTGCCCTCTCACCAACAGGACTGTCTCCCAGGAAGCCTCCGCTGCTGTCTCAGTCTCCGGCCTCTGTCACCAGCCGCGCTAGGTATTTGGGGTGGATGAGTCTGGTCTCTGTAGAACATCGATGGGACCTCCAGGAGGGATCCTCTACTGGAGATGAAACACTGCAACTTAGTCACTTAAGGCCCAGGAGTTTCGGCCTAGCATACAGCATCAGCCCACAGCACTGGCATCCTGCTTGTCTCACTGTGTCTTTCCCAAGAGAGTGAGCCTGGCTCCTCCCTTCCTTTATAAAGCTTCCCCCAGAAGGCTGTGCGGTGCAGCAGTGCACCCTGGTACTCTCAAAGCACTATGGGCGATGAAGACTGCTCAACTTCCTGAAAGGAAAATAACATCAAAAGAAATTCTATAGCCGCTGCAATGTGTCCTTTTGGCCACTAGATGGAGCCGAGTTCCTCTCAAATGTCAAGCAGCAGTCTTTTAGAACTTGTATAATGGAAGACCCCGCTACACCCATTTCTATCTTTTTATATAAATAAAAGAGGATTTCCCCTGGAACTTTGAGTTTCAGGCAGCCCTGAAGCTGTGATTGCAGATTTTACCTGCAGTGCTTAATGATGAGCGCTATATTATATAGACACTGGAATACACTACAGTGCTTCTTTATTAAGAACACTCCTCCATAATGTACTCAAGCAAAACTGCAAACATTACTGATATTCATTCTGTGATTATACTTTTTGAAATATCTTCCATTTCATATTATCTGGGCTACTTTCTCAGTGCTGTTTACCTCCCACAAGCAGTCTTTTTTTCTTACTAGAGATATAAATCTCAACTGTTTGTAGGAAATGTACTCTGATAGAAAATTGAAGATAAAGGATGTTGTGCATGGTACAATTATGATTGTGGCCCACGGGCTTCCTGTAGATAAAGCTAGAACAGGGGTTCTTAAACTTTTCAATTCGAGGATCCAAGTTTAAATTATTTTTTTTTAAATAATATTAAATATTAAAAAATATTACTATGCTGGGACCTAAAACAGAATAAATACCAAAAGGTCAGCAAAGCCAAAGACAAGTAAAAGCTAAAGAATAAAAAAAAGTAAACACGAAACATGTTTTTCCTTTCAAGTAAAGTTCTAACACCCTCAATTTCGGAAATCACACAATTCATGACACCATTTCGATACACGGATTGGTACCCCAAAGCAATCATCACAAACTCTCTGGGCAGATTGAAACATCACTAATTTAATCTCTCCCTTTAATTCAGAAACAACTACACTTAATGACTAATAAATACAGATTGGAATTAAAATGATTCTATTTTACTTTTTCTCCTGGACAAACCATACTTCCTTTAGCCCCGTACACACGTACTGATCGTCGGCCGAACGATCGGCCGTCTTTTGTCCAGGGCTGTCGTGTCTGTTGAAAACTGCAAAAGACTGCACACGAATTTTGTCGGCCAACAACAGCCGACTGCAGAAGTGATGTCATGTGATGGTTAACTTTCCTTGTCTTTTTTCTTTTCTGAGCATGCCCAGTCTTGCAAATCTGCTGTCTGTCGGCCGAATTCTGTACTGACTGGCGAACAATCGGCCGTTCTGGTGACGGCCAACAAAAATTTTAAAGTCTGCACAACAGATTCTGTTCGGCCGAAAATGCACTGTCGGCTGTCGGAAGCATCATACTAACAAGCCTACAATCGGCCGATCGGTCGGCGGCCGAATATTTACGGCCGACAATCGGTACGTGTGTACGGGGCTTTAGGCCCCTTGCACACTGCAGCTTAAAAATGCTCAGTAAAGCTTTTTTTTTTTATGCACTAAAATACAGCCCATTCATTCTAAAGTGCCTATGCACACAGGCGCGTAAATGAGCGCCGCGTATTCTTCAGTAAGAACAAAATAGAAAAATCTGCATTTTTGGACAGTAATTTACGCCTAATGCGCGCATTTGCGTGCAAATACGCGCAAATACGATCAAATGAACGCACACGATCCCATACTGTTGATCTGAAAAAAAATTAGCATATTCAGAGGCGCGAATTTGTGCGAATGCATATGCGCGAATTTGCGCGAAAATGCACGCATTTCAATGAGACAAAAATTACGGCTGAAAAAGGAGATGCTCAAACAGGAGTATTGTGTGCAAGAGGCCTTAGATTTTTTTTTTTTTTTTATTTTGCTTTTATTTTTCACTTGTTTTTGTTTGATTTTATTTTTTTTTATTTGGCTCATATGAGCATCCTGTTATAAATGCCTCATTGAAGCAATCTTACTACTATGGTGTTATAGAATAGTACACGAATCTTCCATGTTTTGGGTTTAAACACAGTAGTACCACCAAAATCAGATACCACGTCGGTACCTGGACCTTTTGAAACATTAAAGGGAACCTGTAATTGGTACTTGTACCATTAGATTGCTTTTTTAAGCTTTTCCTTTCTATTTTAATGTATCTTTATTTTACTTTCTGTTTGATTATATTATTTTGTAAATTTCTTGCAAAACAATAACATTTTCATAAAAAAAAAAAGCAGTAAAGTTAAAAGTTCACTGATTTAAGAATTTATCATTCAAAAGATTCCTGAGCGTCTTTTTAACAGGAATGTGAAAGACCTGGGGTAGGGTTGGCGATGCAAGGAGAACATTGCTGCGGAGCAGAGAACGCATCAAATTAATTTGGCCACCCTGTACTCACAGTAGGAGGGGCTTAAAGGGGTATATTTTCCTAGAACCTAAGCCTTTTCGCTGTATACACACCACACGCATACCACAGTCCTTGTACCAACAAAGTATGCCACAAGCAAAAGTCTCACGGACATATTGAGGTCTCTTAAGCTGGATACACACTATCCAACTTTTGTGTTTAGATTTCCTTCAGATTTACCTTTTCTATGTAGTGCAAGGGCCTGCCGGATTGCATACAAATTGGAAGTGTTTAGGTTTGACCTCATATTATATGGTTTTGGTAAGTCTAAAGGAAAAAGTCTTCAGAAAATCTTATAGTGTGTATGGCCCATCACACAATGGTACCAAAAATGCCACATCTTTGGGCGTTAAAGCTTTTTTTTTTTTTTTTTACTTATCTGAAAGCAACCCATTGCTTTCAATGGGCCTATACACACAGCAGCATCATTATCAATAAACTAGCACCATGTTTAGATTAATAAAAGGTAGATATAAAAAATCTGCAACAATCTAGGAGAATTTGTATGTGTGTATACTCTGCTCCTCACCCCTTTTCCACCACTGCACTACTCCTAGACTTTGCACCCCTTTTACACCACTGCGACTCTATTTTACCACTGCTAACATCTGCACCCCTATTCCACCTAGGACCACTGCTAGAAATCCTCTAATACACTAAAATCATTATTAGTGTTTACAAATATAACAGAGAACCCGTGTGAATTAGCTCGTTTTTAATTGTTTTTTTACATAAAAAAAAAATATATGTATATATATATATATATATATATATATATAATTTTTTTAAATGTTAAACGTTTTTAAAATTATTTTAGTTTACAATTTCTAAAAAATATTTATTACAATGTTGAATTATTATATTTTCTTTTACAATTTGTTATTTTTTTACAGGACAGGGACGCCTGCAGGGCCGTGGGAGGGGTGGAGGGGAATCAGAAGCAAGTAGACCAGGAAGGGGGATTGGTGCAGAGGAAGCAATTAAGCAGGTCATAGACGATTCGAATTTCGTTCGAAAATCGTAAATGGCAGTGTTATCGAACGATTTTCGTATCGTTAGTGTGGTATGTAAAACGTTCGATTTTCGTACGACAGCAAAAATTCACATATCCAACATGTTGGGTTTTTTTGCGAAAATCGGCCGAATTTCGTATCATTAGTGGGGGAGTTGTATGATTTCGCCTAACAAAACACAGAACAGTAGGGAGTGTGTCCGGTAGAGATGTGGTTAAAAGGCACAAAAAATAGTGTTTTGTCGTACGATTTTCGGCTCACATTGATGGTACACTCGATGATGTGCACGAGTGCCGCTTTCGTTTATCGAACGATAAATCGTACGAAATTCGAATCGTCTATGGCCTGCTTTACAGGAACAATGCCCTGTGTCTCTGTCTCTCCCTGCAGCAGCTGAAAACCGGTGGGAGGGGGGAGAAACCATCTTTCAGCTGTTGCAGAGAGCCACAGATGGCATCCTGTAATTGCCCCTTTGCCCGACTGCACCGATTCCCCCCTGCTGTTTGGGCCCTCCTGTGTGCCCGGGCCCCCTACATGAGGTCTGGTGGTCCCCTCCCTATCAGCAGCCTTCATTCCACCACTAAGCTCTTACACCACTCCCACCATTATTCCATCTCTTTTAACTTCTGCATCCCTTTTACACCACTGTACCCCTATTCAACCAGACTACTACTAAACTCTACACCCACACTTCTCACATCTGTACCCCCTTTATTTGCATCCCTCTCCACCCCTTACATCACTCTTCACCTCCGTTTGCTTTATGCAGGCAGCTCTGCTTGATGTGCGTGTCTGTACGCCGTTACTCTGCCCCTTGCTACAACATGTAGACATTTCGGGTGGTAAATCATATTTTAGGAAATTCTAAGCTAGGCCAATATGTTTCCCTATTTTTTCAGTTTTGACAAGGTCTCTATCACCTACCTCCCATACTCAATTTGTTACTATTGTTGCTGCATATTTAGAAATCATTACCTTAACAGCATTTTACAGAGTGCACAAAATTATAAAAGTAGTAAACATAGTAAAATGCTTTAAACAACTCTGGTGAAAAAAATGAAGGGGTAATAACAAATGTACCTTAAAGGAAGATAGTAAATACTTAACCCTCCTGCTGCCTGTGCCACCAAGTACTGCTCACGTGGAGCCACTGCTTAACATTTCTTCTGAAACTGACATGTCTAAAGCCCCGTACACACGTACCGATTGTCGGCCGTAAATATTCGGCCGACGATCGATCGGCCGATTGTAGGCTTGTTAGTATGATGCTTCCGACAGCCGACAGCGCATTTTCAGCCGAACAGAATCTGTCGTGTAGGCATTAAAATTTTTGTTGGCCAACACCAGAACGGCCGATTGTTCGCCAGTCAGTACAGATTTCGGCCGACAGACAGCAGATTTGCAAGACTGGGCATGCTCAGAAAAGAAAAAAGACAAGGAAAGTTAACCATCACATGACATCACTTCTGCAGTCGGCTGTTGTTGGGCGACAAAATTCGTGTGCAGTCTTTTACAGTTTTCAACAGACACGACAGCACCGGACAAAAGACGGCCGATCGTTCGGCCGACGATCAGTACGTGTGTACGGGGCTTTAGAGTGCTGATCTTCTCTGACCCTAACCCTAGGTGGTTCCTCCTGCTAACCCCAATGTCAGGGCTGTTGGGGACAGAGGAGATTGACATTTGTGGAAGTATCAGTTTCAAAAGAAAGGCAGTAATTCTTATCTAAAGTAATGTTCGGAGGCATGGAAACAGGAGAAGTAAGTATAAGTTCTTTACAAGTACAGCTACTATTTAACTTTTATTTTTTGTGACAAGGTCACCACTTTAATTCCCTTCCATCAAATGTTGCCCTCTTCATATTACTTTGTGGCCAGAAATTTCATCTGAAACCCCTGACTGTTTTTTAGAACTATGTCTATGGCACAGCATGGAAAAAACATCAGAGTATATATTTTTATAATTTTCCAATTATTATTTTATTATGTTTATTACAAAGTGATTTTAAAAGTTTGGACATGTGTTTTATTGGAGTTTGACACGCCTGGAATAGAGTCATTACAATCAAAGCTGAAGAAGCAATAGTACCCAGACATCCCGTAAAATACTGAGGCTTTGAATGAGTAATGAAGCAAGCATACATACTATATACTTCAATGGTAAATGTTAAGCTGGATACACACTAAACAATTTTCTTTAGATTTTTTTCCTTTAGATTTACCAAAACTATATAATATGAGGTCAGACCTAAACACTTTCAATTTGTATGCAATTTGGCAGGCGCTTGCACTACATAGAAAAGGTAAATCTGAAGGAAATCAAACAACAAAAGTTGTATAGTGTGTATCCAGCTTTACTGCCTGGATCCACAGGATAATTTGTCAAGGAAATGTAGTCTAGTACTGGAAGTAAAATAAAATTATTTATTTAAGAACTTAGAAAAGGTCCTAAAGTTTCAGCAGATCTTAGTGTAGTTACCTTCTGGGGGTGGATGCAGTAAGATCCTACTGTAGCTTCAGGACCATGTCACAGGTTTACTTTAGGCTGATCTAAATGTTGTGTTGTGCTACCTTGTGTTATACATTGGCGAATACCATACAATGCATTGGGGCACAATGAATTGCACTGCAGTTAGACACGTGGACTGACACTCGTTTAACACACATTACCAAAACGCATGTCTGAATATCCTTAAAAATGGCATTCAGTTTTGCCAACTGGTAAGTGTAAGAACCAGTTTGTCTCTTGGTGATTTGTGCTTTGGATTCTCATCAGAGGCATAACTAGAACCTTCAGGGCCCCGGTGCAAGAAACCATGAAGGACCCCCCTGACCCCTAGTGCAACCCAGCTCCATGTGTCACTTCTGTACACCTGGAAAGAAGGGGCGCCGGGGGCGGGATATAGAGGAACCCATCCCCTACAATTTCTTCCTGCAGCGGAGAGGGGATTGGTTCCTCTTTATGCCACGCCGCCTATCCAGGTGTACAGGGTTTGAGGCATGGGCCCCCTGGAGCATGGGTTTGGAATGAGTCGCAGCGGTAGTGATGGGGGATGGAATGAGATGAGTGGCAGGGGTAAAGGGATAGGATGAGTGGCAGCGGTGGGGGAGGGGGATGGGATGAGTGGCAGTGGTGGTGGTAGTGGTGGGGGGATGGGATGTAATGAGTGGCAGCAGGGGTGGGGGGATGGGATCAGTGGCAGTGTTGGTGGTGGTGGGATTGGATCAGTGGCAGCTGTGATGGGATAGTATGAGTGGCAGTGGTGGCGGTGAAGGGTGTTGAAGAAGTGGCAGCAGTGGTGGTGAAGGAGGTGGGATAAGTGGCAGTGGTGGTGATGAAGGGGGTGGGATCAGTGGCAGTGGTGGTGGTAGTGATGGGGGTGGGATCAGTGACAGCGATGGTGGTGGGGGAGGGGGTGGGATAAGTGGCAGCCGCAGTGGTTAAGGGGTGGAAGCAGTGGTGGTTAAGGAGGTGGGATCAGTGGCAGTGGGGAAGGTGAACTGGGTGGGATCAGTGGAAGTGGTGGTGAGAGGGGGTGGGATTAGTGGCAGCGGTGGTGGTGGGATTAGCAAAAGTGGTGGTGGTGAGGGGTAGTAGGATTAGTGACATCAGTGGTGGTGAGGGGGGGTTGGATTAGTGACAACGGTGGTGGTGAGAGGGTGGGATTAGTGACAGCGGTTGTAGTGAGGGGTGTGGGATTAGTGACAGGTGGCGGTGAGAGGGGTGTAATTAGTGACAGCGGTGGTGGTGAGGGGGGTTGGATTAGTGACAGCCGGGGTGGTGAGAGGGGTGGGATTAGTGACAGCGGTGGTGGTGAGGGGGGTGGGATTAGTGACAGAGGTGGTGGTGAGAGGGGTGGGATTAGTGACAATGGTGGTGGTGAGGGGGCTGAGATTAGTGACAGAGGTGGGGGTGAGGGGGGTAAGATTAATGACAGCAGTGGTGGTGAGGGGGGTAGGATTAGTGAGGGGGTGGTGGTGGGGGGGTTGGATTAGTGGCAACGGTGGTGGTGAGAGGGGTAAGATTAGTGACAGCCGTGGTGGAGAGAGGGGTGGGATTAGTCACAGCGGTGGTGGTGAGGGGGGTGGGATTAGTGACAGAGGTGGTGGGGGGTGGGATTAGTGACAGCAGTGGTGGTGAGGGGGGTGGGATTAGTGACAGGTGGTGGTGAGGGGGTGCGATTAGTGACAGCGGTAGTGGTGAGGGGGTAGGATTACTGACAGCGGTGGGATTACTGACAGCGGTGGGGGTGAGGGAGAGTGGGATTAGTGACAGTGGTGGTGGTGTGGGGGGTGGGATTAGTGACAGAGGTGGTGGGGTGGGATTAGTGACAGTGGTGGTGTTGGGTGGGGGGGGGTGGTAGGATTAGTGACAGTGGTGGGGTGAGGGACGGTGGGATTAGTGACAGCGGCGGTGGTGAGGGGGGTGGGAAAAGGGACAGCGGTGGTGGTGAGGGTTTTTGTGACAGTGGTGGTGTCATCTTCCCACTGCCCCCTCTGCCTCCTACTGATCCCCCACAGATCTCATTCCTATTCCTTTCTGTTGTAGAGGTGATGGGGGGGGGGGGGTAGGGATGAGATCTGTGGGGGGGGGGGGGGGTTGGGATCAGTTGCACTTGCAATTTGTCACTCACTTTGTCAGTCAGTTGATTCCCCCTCAATATTCAGGTGCCTCCAGGGATGCCTCTGTGTCATGGGGTCTCCTTGCAGAGGGGAGAGCTCCTTCCCCTTCAATCTATTGGTGTCAGCTGGTCAGCTTACTTTTTTTTTTCAGTGTCTGCCTCCCTACACAGCTTCTCTTTCTTCCCCTGAGAGGATAAGTGGGGCTCAAGACTCCCGAGACTCCAGTGCTCAGCTTAGCCTCCCCTCTGGCTGGCTGCACCCCATGTATGGCGTAACAAAAGGGCAGGCGGGCGAGTGAGGGCTGGATGACTCATCTCAGCAGCTTCTCTGGTGCCTCCCTCTGTTTTCTGGAACATTGGAGAATGTTCTAGACATAGGGGGTAGAGGTTAGGGGGGAGCTGCTTAGCATATTTATGAGGTCCTCAGCCAATCCCCAGTGAAGGGCTGGCAGGGGGCAGGCAACCTCATAAGTAGGCATTAGTCATGCCAGCAGGGTGGAAGATTAGGATGGAGTGCTGAGGAGGCTGTCAATGGCCCTTAAGGATGCCCCTAGTCTGGGGGGGGGGGGGGTGACCTCGGGCCAGGGTTTGGTGCTGGAAGGATCCGGCCAAAAACACAAGGAGGAAGCCCTTACTGGAGGCATGGGAACAAGAAGAGAGGACAACAGGAGCAGGTCAGCACTACTGGGAGATCTCCTGAGAGTCAGCCAGGTGGGCTGGTGAGTGTCAGTCTGGAGGACTGTGGGGAGAAGTTAGCCTGGGGGCATGGGCGTCCGCAGAACTTTTTTCAGGGGGGGGGGGGCAACATTTTAAGGTCAGCCATGCTCCACCCCTTTTCAACAATGTCATGAAGGGGAAGGGCTTATTCATACTTATTTTGAGTATTTATTTTTAAAGAGCAAACAGCAGTATTTATTTTTAAAGCATTTGTTAACCTAAAAAAAAAAAAACTTTGTAAACTGACCACAGTATACCATGGCTGCTAAGCCCTGACACCGTGGTCAGTGTATGTGCCTCCTTCATCCGCAGCCCTCTGTCCTCCTATGTCCTCCCCCCCCCCCCTCCCTCCCTGCCTGTCTGCTCCTGTGTCAGTGCCCCCCCCCTCCCCTCCTGCTGCTGTAATTTTATTTAAAGTTTCATATCTTATCTACAGTCTGTTTAATAATCCTGTGTGCCCCTGTGTCTGTGTTTTATAAAAATAAGCCATTCTTTACAAGTTTTCAGAGCGCCACTCATCACTCACGTGACCCGCCACCTCTCTCCTCCTCTCTCCCTCCCCTCTTTCTCCCCTCTTGACTGACATCAGTGAGGAATCCTTGGCCCCGCCTGCTGCAGGCAGCTGTCAGACGGGAAGAGGAGAGAGCCGACGGCTCATGTGAGCGGCGCTCGGCCCTCTGAAAACTGGTAAAGAACGGCTTATTTTTTTAAGACACATACACAGACACACAGGATTATTCAACAGACCAGACAGGATGGTATAAAGTGGCTTAACAACCACTTAAAAGGTGAAGTCGAGATTCCAGGGGGGGGGGCATTTGCCCCCCCCTTGCCCCTACCTGCGGATGCCCATGCCTGGGGAGCTAGTGAAAGGGGCAGCTGCAACCAGGTGGGATGGCAGTGCCTGAAGAGGTGGTGCTAAGATCAGGAGCCACAGGAGTAATGCAAGCTGGACCCTGAAATTCTGCTACACAACAGAGGGGCCTCGAGTTCCTTACATGTAATGGGTCATTGCTTTTAATCTGACTGTCAGATCTTAACACAGTGATCCAGTTGGGTTCTGCAAGCATGTGAGTGCTGGAGGAAGAAGTGGAGCTGTATGTAGAAGAAGAATGTCCCTGAAGTTTCTTTAAAGTTAAGTGGGCCTCCCATAACCTCCCATCCCTATCCAAGGTAATAACCCTAAATAAACAAACAAAAAAAATCACTGACTGTTCCCTATCTCAAGAGTGCCTGTGAAACTCGGTGTGCCTGGCTGTGCAGGGTGGGGGATCCCAGTTACTTGCGGCCCTTTAGGGGGGTGTTCTACACATTCTTCCTGATTAATTGTTTCTTTTAGTAGGAGAATTAGGAATATCCCAGGCCAGTTGGGAACAGAACCAGGGAAGTCTTGCTGCTGGAACCTCCAGGAGATATACAAGGCATTGGAATAAGAGGCCCATCAGACTACGTATAAGTGAAATGTCATTTTTTTGGTGAACTGACGTTGTGAGTATACAATTTAGTCATCTGCTTATGCAGTAAAAATTCATCCTTTTTCATACTTGTAGAAATGTTCAGTGTATCAGTTAACTCCCTGACACATTGATAGTGTTCAGATGCGTCACTTAGTTGCCAAGGCGATAGGTATAAATATTTGAGATGTGTGGTTACAAGCAGTGATGAATCGCATTGAAAAATGCAGATACCCTGACTATAGAAAGGAAGACTGGCTTGAGCAGGAAACATATACAAACAGAAAAGTGATTTAAGTCTGTTATATAGGACACATATTAAAAGGCTAACTATTAGTTAAATATTAGTAAAAAGAACAATTCCTGTCCCCTAATACTATTGTTTGGCTCCTACACTCCACAAAATAATACAGTTGAGATAAATTATATATAAAAACTTTATAGCACAAACCTTTGAACTGAGCGTCAATGTGCATGCTCTAATACCTTGCATTCATGTGTCTGATTTTATGGTGTAATTGGAGGAGAAATGGTAAAGCACAAACAATTTTTATTCTGGGACTGACTGCTATGTACAATTAGTTTTGTTAAAAATAACAAATTAAAAATAACAAATTCATCTACAGAAGTGCTGCTGGGTTTCAGAGACATAGGGGGAGATTTTCTAAAATCGGAGCAAGCAAAATCTGGTGCAGCTCAGCACAGAAACCAATCAGCTTCCATGTTTTATTGTTAAAGCTTAAATAAACAAACTGAAGTCAGAAGCTGATTGGCTACCATGCACAGCTGCACCAGATTCTGAGTGCTTCAGTTTTAGTAAATCTCCCCCATAATCACCATTCACGCCTGTACAATGGGGGAACATGCGTGAAATTGCATGTTGTGTCTTTATTGCAGATGTGCCGTGGTACCATTCATGATTAAGGGTACCCCAAATGTGCTTGGCACAACACACGTACTCTAATTTTTACCAAAACGCATGATATCTAATTACGATGTGTTTTGGTGCTATGCATTTAAAAAAAAAAACAGTTCTGCACTTTTTTTGGTGCAATTTTGCTGTGGTGGGCAGCCCATTCAAAAAAAAAAAAAAAAAGAAAACCCCACATAAGCACATAGATGTAAACTGGGGCTTACTGGAAAATATAAAAGGCCATTGAATTAAGGCTCCACTATGGTATACGGATTGATCAGCTTCTCCAAATCTGATTAAACAATCCGGCTCAGTTGACAGACATTTTGCTAACCAATCCTTATTAAGAAAAACGTTACTTTCAGATTTGCTGATAAAGACTAGTTTACCACAAATGTATATTTAGAATTTCTCTTATAACTAGAATTATAAGCAATCCAAGGTCACATTTGTTTTGTTCCTCCTTTTTCAGTAGGCAAGATAATTAGGGCAAAGCAAATGGCAATTTCAGCAAATGACCCATAAAGCTGGAGAGTGCAAAATCTGGTGCAGCTGTGCATGGCAGCCAATCAGCTTCTATCTTCAGCTTGTTCATTTAAGCGTTGACAATAAAAGCTGGAAGCTGATTGGTTTCTATGCTGAGCTGCACCAGATTCTGCACTTCCAGTTTTTAGTATATCAACCCCACAGTGACCATTCAGAAATCAGCTTCTGCCTGCAGCACTTGCGATCAGCCCCACAGTTGCAGACAGACATCCAGATAATTATGGATAACACCAGCACGGAATACTATGTACAAATTGGGTGTGTATTTATAAAAAAAAGGCATAGCAATTTGCCTGGTGAAAGTGCATGTGTATTTGTTCTGTGCAAATAGGCCAACTAAACGAGTGTTATTAAGTTATTTCCTGTGCCGGACGAATGTTTTCCATTGATTTAAAACAGAAAATACTACATTAGGCCACTAGATGGCATTAAGTATTATTTAACCACTTAAGCTCTGGAAGGTTTTACCCCCTCCATGACCAGGCCAATTCTTGCTATTTAGCATTGCGCCACTTTAACTGGTAACTGCGCGGTCATGCAACACTGTACCCAAACAAAATGTATGTAATTTTCTTTTTCACACAAATAGAGCTTTCTTTTGGTGGCATTTGATCACTACTGTGTTTTTAATTTTTATTATTATTTTTCATTAAAAAAAAAAATTAAAAATATCTAATTTCTTTATAAATTATGGTCAAAATGTATTCGGCTACATGTCTAGTAAAAAATAAATAAAAAAATCCAAATAAGTGTATATGAATTAGTTTGTGTGAAAGATATAGCATCTACAAACTGTGACTGATTGGCTGGGATCTGTTGACAGACTCCCACTGTGTACAATCACAGCGGGTGTTGGCAGGGGGGCGCACATGCTCATGGCTTAAACCAAGAAGGAGCTATGTACCAGTATGTCGCTTTGCTTGCATGGGCCGCCCATCCACAGTACATTGCGTGTGGGTGGTCTTTAATTGTTACTAAACTCACAACAGTAAAATCAGTTTGTATATGCAGTAAAGCATGCTTGTTATACTCACTGTGGAACCTAAGGGGTTAATCCTCTACATTGAGTAAGGCCCCTTTCACACACGGAGTCCGTCAGGCAGACTCCGCTTTTGTCAGTGTGGGATCGGCGGATCGATCCCCCTGCTGAGCAGGAGGATGACAACTGTGTCTCTGCGCTGTGTGCGGAGACACAGCTGTCAGGTCCCCATTCTTCTCTATGGGGCAATCGGATGGGAACGGACTGTCTGTCCATTCTCATCTGATCCGCCAGACAGATGGAAAAAAGGGTTTCCATCCGTCCGGTTTCGACGGAGCAGATCAGATGTCAGCGGCCATCCGATGCTGCTGACATCCGATGCCCCATAGAGATGCATGGGGCGTCCGTTCAGATCCGCCAAAAAAACTGACAGGCGGATCTGAACGGACTCCCTGTGTGAAAGGGGCCTAAAAAAGCAGCTTGATCCTGTTTTCTCTGTTCCTCCCCTTCTTCCACAGTCCCCAATTCATCTGCTGATAGTACAGAGCCTTGGGGACACTCTGCACACGCTCAGTTTGGTGTGTATTGCTTGAGAGGTTTTTTTTTTCCCTGGGACAGTGCATGTGATCAGCACAGGGCCAATAAGCACTGTCCAGACAGAGGGTCAGGGGTCATGCAGCCTCATAGGACAGTCAGAGGAGAATGAAAACTCCTCCTATAAGCATTAACCAGACACTGATAGAAGTCACAAGACTGCTATATACTGCTGATTAGAAAATGTATTTAGCAGTTTATATTTACTAAAATAATCACATTTCCATGTTATGTGTACTGTGGGAGACCAGATATAGTGAATGCAGGCTCCTGGGTTTAGTAACACTTTAAGTGGTTAAGAATTTCCTATGCTACTTAGTGCCATCTAATTGCGGTATTTTACACTTTAAATCATTACAACCTTTATAATACAAATGGCACATTAGCATGAACCCTAATGAACTGTTACCTATGGATATATTAATATCTGCTCCCTATGACACAAAAAAAATTTCATGGGTTCCCTGATGGTAAAAATGTAGAGAAAAGTTTCTTACGGTATATGGATTAAATTCTTTGGATGAAATAAATAATATACTAAACAGCAATAAATGATCAGGAAGTGGCAGTTGTTGTCTTCCAATAAGAATGAATCTGGTTGGTGGCTAAAGGACAATACAGGCAGGTTTTATCTGACATACTCTGATGCACAAGGGTCCGTGGAAGTGAGATTAAACAGATCTTTAACAGTATCATCACTTATTCGTATGTAAAATATTTGATTTCATAAATGCTCAGATCCAGGGAACAAATAGTCTTGAATATCTGTGAGCATTTAAGTTACAGATTGCTGGTGACTGTACAGCAATGGAGCATACAAACATTGGCTTTTAAATACAAGAGCTATTTCAACAAACCACTTGCCTGTTTCCCTGGAGCTTGGGTCTGTTCCATCATGTATGATATGAAAGGATGGGAAGCTGGGAAAGACATGGCTTGTAGGCTAAATGAGCTACATAATGGTATGTTGTGGTTTGTGTCTGGAGCCAAGGTATTGATTAGTGGATGAAATATGCATGCACAAAACAGTAGTTATAGAAGGAATGGAGTTCTATGAAGCTGCAAATTACAAATCAGAGACATACAACATATCTGCACTTATCCGTGATTGGTTAGACCAGAGTTTCTCAGCCAGGGTTCTGTGGAACTCTGGGGTTCTTTCAGAGGTGGCTAAAGGTTTCTTCAGCTGAGGCTGATTGAACCTCACGGGGACAACACCACTTGGCATAGCTAGGGGCATGACTCCAGTGATCTTTTTAAGGTGGCATTCTGACCACCCTGAAGGAGAGGGGTCATTTTTTCCACTGATCATCAATGCAAGAGGCAATTGTACCCACTGTCCCCCCAATGAATTGCTTTCATCAGAAATACACTGAGACCTGATATATTTTTCCTCTAGAGCAGGGGTCTCCAAACTTTCTAAACAAGGGGCCAGTTTACTGTCTTTCAGCCTTTAGGGGGGCTGGACTAGGGCCAGTGCGAGTAAAAAATGTCCTAGTGTCCAGTCCACCCTATCTTTGGTGTCACTAGGAGGACTAGTGCCCCATCGTTGGTGTCAGTGGAAGGAATAGTGCCTCATTGTTGGTCTCAGTGGGTGGAATATTGGCCCATTGTTGGTATCAATGGAAGGAGTTATACCCTATCGTTGGTGTCAATGGAAGGAATTGTGCCCCACCATTGGTGTCATTGGGAGGAATTATGCCCTTTTGATGGTGTCAGTGGGAGGAATATTGCCCCATTTTTGTTGTCATTGGATGGAATAGTACCCCAAGGGCCAGATAAAGAAAACCAAAGGGCTGCTGTTTGGACACCACTTCACTAGAGTAAAAAAGGTTGAAAAGACTGAGTTAGACAGATTCATAAAGACCTCTTGCTTCAGAATGGACACAGTGAGTGACACTGTTTCAGCAGGAGTACTGTAGTGTCTTACTGTAGAGGCTTACCTCTACACAGGCTATCCCCCCTTCAATCCATCGTGAATGCTGCCACCAGGCTCATCCACCTTACCAATCACTCAGTGTCCGCTGCTCCTCTCTGTCAAGCCCTCCATTGGCTTCCGCTCACTCAACAAATTAAATTCAAAATACATCATCTTACAAAGCCATCCACAACTTAGCCCCCAGCTACATCACTAGCCTAGTCTCAAAATACCAAACTAATTGCTCTCTTCCTTCCTCTCAAAACCTCCTGCTCTCTAGCTCCCTCATCATCTCCTCCCATGCTCGCCTCCAGGACTTTACCAGAGCCTCTCCAATCCTATGGAACTCCTTACCCATATCTGTGCGATTATCTCCCAATCTATTAGCTTTTAGACAATCTCTGAAAACCCTTCTCTTCAGAGAAGCCTATCCTACCCACACCTGACAACTGTACCTCCATTTTCTCCATCAGCTGATCCCCCACAGCTATTGCCTTTTGTTTCACTTGACCCTCCCTTCTAGATTGTAAGCTCTAACGAGCAGGGCCCTCTAAATCCTCCTGTATTGAATTGTATTGTAACTGTATTGTCTTCCCTCATATTGTAAAGTGCTACACAATTTGTCGGCGCTATATAAATCCTGTATAATAAATAATAATAATAGTGTCTGCTATCACTGACTCTAGCCAATGAATAGTGATCAACAATAATATTGGTTTTTGACTTTGGGAGCCAAGGCTTTTTGCCCATAACACGGCATTCTAGACCACCCTTCCTCAACCATTTTACTTCAGAGCAGTGGCGGCCAGCCGATAGGGGGCGCAGGGGCGCCGCCCCCCCAAAAAAAAGAAGAAAAAAAAAAAGATTAAATTAAAAAAAATAAATAAAAAATTGTCAATTTTTGCCCACTAGGGGCGCCGGACTTAGAGCTAGGTATGGGGGGGGGGTGGGGTTTTTGACCCCATGTGCTGCAAACAGAGGCGTCGATTGGCGCTCTTCTGGGGGTCATCAGGGCGCAGAGCAATGCGCCCCGACACTCCCCACTTTACTGATGTCCGGTCTGTGATTGGTCCAGACTCCAGCCTGGACCACCAATCACAGGAGGACATGGACCTGGTGACCTGAGGCGTGGGGGCAGTGCACCACCCCGGCGTCACGATCACCTTCATTCCCGCCTAGCACAGAGAAAGGAGAGGTCAGGAGTCGCCACTGCTTCAGAGGAACCGAAAAACAATGCTGAAACCAATTCCAGGGGGGTCAGTGGGAAAAGCGCCCCTTATATTGTTTGCCAATGAAAAGAATGCCCCTTTACAATGGTGATCAGAATGTCACCTTTACAGACAGCTAAAAAGCTGGCTCTGCCAAGTGGCATTGGCCCCAGACTTGTGCAGTCATTGTGAAATGAGAGGTCATTTAGCAACAGATCAACTAACCCCTTGCACCTTCAGGAGGACCTCTAGGGTTCCACAGAACCCCTGGATGAAAATGAAAACTGCTGTTCTAGACAGCCATAAAAGATAAAAATGAAAGGTAAGAGAGTAAAAGCACCTTTGATTGGTACATTTCCTCTTTTTATTGCACAGTTCCCCTTTGCAGGGATCTCAGTTCATCCAACATCTTGTTTCATCCAACATCTTAAAAATAAAGTTTCCAGCTTAAAAATAAACTGCCTCAAGCTTGAGATGAAAATAAATGCTGCTAATGTGATGCCTTCTCTGGTCTCTCTTCCACATCCTCTAATCAGTCACATGACTGAACCAAAGCAGAGGCCACTGCTGAGCTCTGACAAGAGGAACTGCTGAAAAAAGTCATTGCTGGCTTGTCTAGTTATAGAGTAGATAGTTGTTCACAAGAAATGTTGTGCAAACATACTTCCTTTGATGCAGCACCAGCATTATTTACACAAAATTCAAATATGTTTTACTGTACCTCTCCTGGAGGGTTTGTTAACCAGTCCTAATTTAAATGGATATGGTCCAAAAAGAAAGCCGGCACCTTGATAAAGGTCCGCTAAAGAGTGTTAATTTATTAGCGAGGAACAGTAGAAAAAAAAAAAAAAAGGCAAGCCTTTCTTTTTGTCATTTTAAATGTACACCTATACATTGCTTAGTTGTGGATTATTACATTACCACTTGCCGACCGACCGCCGCAGATATACTGTGACAGGCTGGCTCGGCTGCGCGAACCGTCGTACCTGTATGGCGGTTTGTGGGAGCGCTCCTGGGGCCCCCATTAGCCAACGGAGAAGCTGATTCACAGGGCCCGCCGACCCAAATCCCGCCGGGCACCCGCGATCACTTCCTGTGGAGAGAGAACGGCGGTCTGCTGTTGTAAACACAGCACACCGTTGTTCACCCAGGAATCAGCACAGAGGGCCTATGTTCCTCCTATTTAGGATCACAGGTCTCTGTGTTGATTCCACAAGCCCATCCCCCTCACAATTAGAAAACACCCCCTAGGCACACACTTAACCCTTTGATAGCCCCTGAGTTAACCCCTTCCCTGCCAGTGTCATTATTACAGTAACAGTTATTTATCAGGGTGAAGGCGCCTAGTTTTAGTGTTTTTGCCCTGTATAAAATGTAGAATACCTGCTGCCCTTTTTATTTAGTGGTAAAATACCAGAAAAACAAATGTTAAAACTATTGAAAAAATGGGCGCTGGTAGTATAGTGGGCTTGTGGGTGTGTTTTGTGATGAAAAATAAATATATATATATATATACAAGGTAAGTGATATAAATCGTGTTTGTATCAATATGGTTATAAATATATTGATATAAACACGATTTATATCACTTACCTTGAATATATATTTATTTTTCATCACAAAACACACCCACAAGCCCACTATACTACCAGCGCCCATTTATTACAGTAAGGGCTCTTTCACACGGCCGCTCCGTATGTCCGCAAATCATCCTATTTTTTTGCGGATGATTTGCGGACATAATGTAAGTCTATGGCATTGCGGATGTCAGCGGAATACCATCCGCTGACATCCGATTTTCTTCCTGTCAGTTCTGTTCCGTTTTTTGGAACGGAACAGAACCCTATTTTTCCTCCGTTCAAAAAACGGAAAGGAAGCAAAATCGGATGTCAGCGGTGTCATCCGCTGACATCCGCAATCCCCATAGACTTACATTATGTCCGCATATCATCCGCAAACGGATGGGATGATATGCAGACATACGGAGCGGATGACAGAAATGTCATCCGCTCTGTGAAAAAAAATAAAAAAAGGACCGCAGTGGAGCTTTCACACGGAGCGACCGTGTGGAAGAGCCCTAACAGTGCATATTTTTAGCACTGATTACTGTAGTAATGTCACTGGTCCCCCCCAAAAATGTAAGTTAAGGGTCCGATCTGTCTGCCGCAATGTCGCAGTCCTGCTAAAAATCACTGATCGCCGCTATTACTAGTAAAAAAATAAAAAATTAATAAAAATGACATAAATCTTTCCCCTAGTTAGAGGACACGATAACTCTTGTGCAAACCAATCAAAATACTGGGATAATATTGGGATAATAAGCAGAATACAGATTGGACTAAAATGATGAAAAAAATTGATTATTTCCTTTTTTGGGGGGGAATGTTATATAGCAGAAAGTGAAAAATATTGTTTTTTTTTCAGAATTGTTGCTCTTTTTTTATTTATAGCGCAAAAAATAAAAATCACACAGGTAAACAAATACCTCCAAAAGAAAGCTCTTTTTGTGGTAAAAAAAGGACATCAATTTTAGTAGGGTACAGCGTTGCACGACCACGCAATTGTCCATTAAAATAATGCAGTGCCGAATCACAAAAAAATGGCCTGGTTAATAAGGGGATAAAACCTTCTGGTCCAGGAGTGGTTAAAGCCCATTATTACTATAATGCAGTCGGGTTGCATATACAGTAATAAATATGCTACTCTTTTAAGTCTTTGTACAATGTTGAAGGTGCGGTCTGAAATGCGCTGATGCACACCGCTCATATGAATCTCATATGATAAAAATATGTGTAAGAAGATGCTATAGTGACAACAATAGGTCAAAATGAATAGTAAATCCAGAGATACAGGCAGCTGAACTTTTGAATTGCTGATCTCCTCCGACTTCTTTCAGTCACTTCCTGTCTACATGTATAATATGCTCCCGTGTCAACTGCATATGATTGCTGTGTACTAGCTTCCTGACAACAATGGATCACGCCTGTGCAATATGAGTTGGCATGGCCACTTGTAGTCTTCATTAGGGACGCATAATAGAGTGACAACACAGGAGTTCAATGGACAGACAGTTGTCACTCAATAACAAGAATTGCCTGAACAAGCTAAAGCCTCCACCACCCAGTGGCGATTAGGAATGCCGGTAATGTGTTCTTTCCTACAACGCTAATCTCTTCCCCACTATTGAACAGTGAAGTGCAGAGATACATGGCCTATATAATATGAGGCAAAAGGTTATATGAGCTTAGTGAAATTATTTATTTATGATCAGTTTTTGTATGTTTTTTGTTTTAAAGCGGTAATAAAGTTTGAGATTTTTTTTTTTTTTTTTCATGCACGGGTTATATAAAATTACACTACACTCTGCACTTATGGCCTCCTCCTATAGAATTGAAACTTTATGGCCCCTCCTATAGAATTGAAACTTTATGGCCCCTCCTATAGAATTGAAACTTTATGGCCCCTCCTATTGAATTGAAACTTTATGGCCTCCTACTATAGAATTGAAACTTTATGACCTCCTCCTATAGAATTGAAACTTTATGGCCCCTCCTATAGAATTGAAACTTTATGGCCCCTCCTATTGAATTGAAACTTTATGGCCCCTCCTATAGAATTGAAACTTTATGGCCCCTCCTATAGAATTGAAACTTTATGGCCTCCTCCTATAGAATTGAAACTTTATGGCCCCTCCTATAGAATTGAAACTTTATGGCCCCTCCTATTGAATTGAAACTTTATGGCCCCTCCTATAGAATTGAAACTTTATGGCCTCCTCCTATAGAATTGAAACTTTATGGCCCCTCCTATAGAATGGAAACTTTATGGCCCCTCCTATAGAATTGAAACTTTATGGCCCCTCCTATAGAATTGAAACTTTATGGCCTCCTCCTATAGAATTGAAACTTTATGGCCCCTCCTATAGAATTGAAACTTTATGGCCCCTCCTATTGAATTGAAACTTTATGGCCCCCTTCTATAGAATTGAAACTTTATGGCCCCTCCTATAGAATTGAAACTTTATGGCCTCCTCCTATAGAATTGAAACTTTATGGCCCCTCCTATAGAATTGAAACTTTATGGCCCCTCCTATAGAATTGAAACTTTATGGCCCCTCCTATAGAATTGAAACTTTATGGCCTCCTCCTATAGAATTGAAACTTTATGGCCCCTCCTATAGAATTGAAACTTTATGGCCCCTCCTATTGAATTGAAACTTTATGGCCCCCTCCTATAGAATTGAAACTTTATGGCCCCTCCTATAGAATTGAAACTTTATGGCCTCCTCCTATAGAATTGAAACTTTATGGCCCCTCCTATAGAATTGAAACTTTATGGCCCCTCCTATTGAATTGAAACTTTATGGCCCCCTCCTATAGAATTGAAACTTTATGGCCCCTCCTATAGAATTGAAACTTTATGGCCCCTCCTATAGAATTGAAACTTTATGGCCTCCTCCTATGGAATTGAAACTTTATGGCCCCTCCTATAGAATTGAAACTTTATGGCCTCCTCCTATAGAATTGAAACTTTATGGCCTCCTCCTATAGAATTGAAACTTTATGGCCTCCTCCTATAGAATTGAAACTTTATGGCCTCCTCCTATAGAATTGAAACTTTATGGCCCCTCCAGAGAATTGAAACTTTATGGCCCCTCCTATAGAATTTAAACTTTATGGCCTCCTCCTATGGAATTGAAACTTTATGGCCCCTCCTATAGAATTGAAACTTTATGGCCTCCTCCTATAGAATTGAAACTTTATGGCCTCCTCCTATAGAATTTAAACTTTATGGCCCCTCCTATAGAATTTAAACTTTATGGCCCCTCCTATAGAATTTAAACTTTATGGCCCCTCCTATAGAATTTAATCTTTATGGCCCCTCCTATAGAATTGAACTAACTGCTAGGCACCCTCCTTTACCCCCTAGGAGGATAATAGTGCAAATAGGAAAAAAAAAAACGGTGCGGTGCTCTAAATAAAATAAATGAATGAAATAAAATAAAATATTACTAACCATCTTGCACCCAAAGCGGAGTTCCACCTGTTTTTGTGTTTATTAAAAGTCAGCAGCTACAAAAAATGTATCTGCTGACTTCTAATAAACACACACTCACCTGTCCCACAATCCAGCAATGCGCCAGGCTGGAGCCTCGGTTCTCTTCCTCTTCTTCTTGCGGCGCCGGCAACTCTAGTGTGGACACCCGGCTGTGACAGCCAGGTGCGCACTGTGCATGCGCGATTCACGCTGCACGTCCTGAGTGGACGGGCAATCTTCTGGGATCTGGGACCCAGAAGATTGCAGGGAGGGGAGAGGAGAAGTTCCTCGGCCCAAACGGGAGTAAGAGTGGGTACCTGTCAAATCTAGGTACCTGCTCCTCCCCCCCCCCCCCAAAAAAAAAATGATATGCCAAATGTGGCATGTCAGGGGGCCAGGAGGCCTTAAAGCGGAACTTCCATTTTTGGATGGAACTCCGCTTTAAAATCACATGTGAAATAATAATAAACTACTTGAAATTATAAAGTACAACAAAAACAAGCACGTAAACTCCAGTCCATTTCTTCACATGTATCAAAAAAGTGATTCATTTATTTATTTATAGTGCTGCACCAGTTTATTTTTCTTACCTGTCAAGTTTGTGCCATAATTTGCTAGTATACACCACATACTAGCACATTATGGTAGATTTGCCTGTAAAATGAAGCCCTCCAACGCTGCGCTCTTACCGCTCTAGCTGGCCCCCCCGCAATTCTATCTTCGCCCAATCCTCCTTCTGGATTTTGCCCCTTTGGCTGCTTGAATGACCAGGTTGCAATGAAGTCACATCATGACAGTACAGAGCGGGTGCTGTAAATGTGGTCTGAGCTGTGCATGTGCGGCTCAGATTACAGTACTGCTGGCAGGTACTAGGGCCTGTTCTGTTATAAAAACCCTGGCTGTCAGAGGTGTTTTCAAAATTGTCTTTAATTCCAATTAAAGCCTTCGTTCACATTGAACACAGCTTTGAAATCGTGCGACTTCATCTGAAGCCCCACGATTTTAACTGATTCCGGACCCCCCACTGCACACTTACTGTGGCTGGGCTTCATGTACATCGCCTCTTCTTTCTGGTCTGGGGCGCGCGTTCACGCCACCAGTGATCCGCTCCCGCTGTGATTGGACACAGCGGGAGCCAATCAGCAGGTCCGGCAGACACGATGTCCACCAGGACCTGTGGATCGTTCCTGAGAGAGGCAGAATGGTGGTCTGCCTATGTAAACAAGGCAGATCGCCGTCCTGTCAGGGGAGAAGATAGAGATCCGTGTTCCTGTTTAGCAGGAACTCAAGATCTCTGTCTTCTCCCAGTCAGACCATCTCCCACACAGTTAGCAGGCACCCCCTAGCGCCCTTAATGTTAACCCCCTTCCCTGCCAGTGTCATTACAGTAACAGTGTATATTTTTAGCACTGATCACTGTAATAATGTCACTGGTCCCCACAAAAGTGTCAGGTGTCCGATTTGTCACCTGCAATGTCGCAGTCCCGCTAAAAAACGATAATCGCTGCCATTACTAGTAAAAAAAAACTAAAAATAAAATAAAAATGCCATAAAAATATCCTATAAATTGTAGACAAGATAACTTTTGGGCAAAGCAAACAAAATATGCTTATTTGGGTTTTTATTACCAATAACATGTAGCAGAATACATATTGGCCTAAACTGATGAAGAAATTAGATTGTTTGCATTTTTTTTATTGGATGTGTTTTATAGCAGAAAAAAATATATATTTTTTCAAAATTGTCGCTTTTTTTTGTTTATAACACAAAAAATAAAAACCGCAGAGGTGATCAAATACCACCAAAAGAAAGCTCTATTTGTGGGGAAAAAAAGAACATCAATTTTATTTGAGTACAGCGTCCCATGACCGCGCAATTGTCAGTTAAAATAACGCAGTGCCGTATTGCAAAAAATGGCCTGGTCATTAAGGGGGTGAAACCTTCCGGGGCTGAAGTGGGTAAAGCAGCATGTCCATGCGACTTGAAAGACATCTGTGTGGCCTCATGCACAGATGTCTATTGAAGTCGCACCCGCAATCGGCAAAAGTGGTGCAGGTATTGCTTTTGCGAATTGGTGCAGCGCTGCAAAGTTGGTGTCGCACCGATTAGAACGGCGCCATTGCCGACAATTGGCTGTGACTTGTCATAGGATTTAACCTGTCAAATTGCATGACAAATGGCTTCAGTGTGAACGATGGCTAAGGCTGGCCATACATTATACAATTTTCTCCTACAATTTTCCTTTAGATTTACCAAAACCATATAATATGAGGTCAAACCTAAACACTCTCAATATGTATGCAATCAGGCAGGCCCTTGCACTACATCGTTATAGGTAAATCTAAAGGAAATTGAATAAGAAAATTGTATAATATATGGTCAGCCTAAGGCCTCATGCACACTGGACATTTTTTCCGGCTGCTGTTTTTGGGGTCAGACATTTTTTCTGCAGCCAGTAAACTCCCCAGCATGTTGTCCTAGGTGTCCATGCACACATAGGCTATCAGCAGTTTTTGGCAGGGGTGTTTTCTGGCTGGAAAAAAAATCCCCCAAAACTAGTGGGTTTTACGAGGTGTTTTTCTCAGCTATAAAAACGCTCTAACTCTGATCAAAGCTTAAAAATGCCCAAAAAACCCCCCAGAAAAATGCGGCTATTCAGTTTTTTTTTTCAACGTTTTTGAACCATAAGCTTTTGTGGGAGCATAGTTTTGCAAAAAAAGCAAAAAACAGCTAAAAAACGCTACGGCAAAAAAGCTTAAAAAACACCTTCTACAACAACAGCTTTCTACTGGCATTTTGATAACATCCAGTGTGCATGAGGCCTAAGTCCCAGTTCACACATATGCGAACCGGGAACCTTACGACTCCACTGCGGGTTCCCGCATTGCATTCAACTCGCAGGCAGTTCACACTGCCATATGCGAATCGCTGGGGGTGTCATTACAAAGTTAACGACACCCCCAGGTCAGTTTGCACATCGCAGTGTGAACTGTCAGTTCGGACATGAATCGGATTGCATAGGTGTGAACCACCATGTGATCCAATTCTGGTGCGGACCAAAAAAAGGGTCCTGTGTGAAGTGGATCCTGGTAGAGGGGTCACTGGGATCCAGCGATGTATGCGGGCGGTGTGCGGTGGTGGATCTTCCTCCCGATGCTCTCTGTGCCCCGGCCTCCATCTCCTGCGATGTGAGGCTCGCAGGGGGGTGGAACCGGCAGCAAATTCAAAAGTAAAACACACTGATACATTGCAAAATAAAATAAATTCACATTAGATTGCCCCCCCGTGCCCTTTCCTGCAGTTTTACTGTACTTTTTATATATATATATATGTATATATATATATATATATATATATATATATATATACATACACACACACATATA